>NC_134697.1:89431200-89493700 GCF_050947455.1 Rhinoderma darwinii | reverse complement strand
AGATTACTGGTCAGACTTGCCACTGTGGAAGTAGATAAGGGGGATGAAAAATATATATATATTTTTTTTTCCAAAGAAATGAAGAGGCAGCACTCCAGGGAAAATGGTGAGAAAAAGGTGATGTGTTTATTCACCCCAGGCAGGCAACGTTTCGACGCTTGACAAAGATCCCATAGAGACGGATCGAAACGTTGCCTGCCTGGGGTGAATAAACATAGTTACATAGTTACATAGTTAGTATGGCTGAAAAAAAGACACATGTCCATCAAGTTCAACCAAGGGACGGGAAAAGGGAAGGAAAAATTTCTACACATAGGAGCTAATATTTTTTTGTTCTAGGAAATTATCTAACCCTTTTTTAAAGCCATCTACTGTCCCTGCTGTGACCAGCTCCTGCGGTAGGCTATTCCATAGATTCACAGTTCTCACGGTAAAGAAGGCTTGTCGCCTCTGCAGCTTGAACCTTTTTTTCTCCAGACGGAGGGAGTGCCCCCTTGTTTTTTGAGGGGGTTTTACAAGGAACAGGATTTCACCATATTTTTTGTATGTGCCATTAATATATTTATATAAGTTAATCATGTCCCCCCTTAGTCATCTTTTTTCAAGGCTAAATAGGTTTAATTCTTTCAATCTTTCCTCATAACTTAAATTCTCCATGCCCCTAATTAGCTTCGTTGCTCTTCTTTGTATTTTTTCCAACTCCAGGGCATCCTTTCTATGAACTGGAGCCCAGAACTGAACTGCATATTCTAGATGAGGCCTCACTAATGCTTTGTAAAGTGGCAATATTACATCCCTGTCCCGTGAGTCCATGCCTCTTTTAATACACGACAATATCCTGCTGGCCTTTGAAGCAGCTGATTGACACTGCATGCTGTTATTGGGTTTATGATTTACAAGTACACCCAGATCCTTCTCAACAAGTGAATCCGCCAGTGTAGCTCCCCCTAGGACATATGATGCATGCAGGTTGTTGGTACCCAGATGCATAACTTTACATTTATCTACATTAAACTTCATCTGCCAAGTGGACGCCCAAACACTTAGTTTTTTTAAATCTGCCTGCAATTCATGAACATCTTCCATAGACTGAACTATATTACATAGCTTGGTGTCATCTGCAAATATTGGAAATAGTGCTATTAATCCCATCTTCTATATCATTAATAAATAAGTTGAATAATAGTGGTCCCAGCACTGAACCCTGGGGTACACCACTTATTACCGGGGACCATTCAGAGTAGGAATCATTGACCACAACTCTCTGGATACGGTCCTTGAGCCAATTCTCAATCCAATTACAAACTATATTTTCCAAACCTATAGTCCTTAATTTACCCATTAGGCGTCTATGGGGGACAGTGTCAAATGCCTTTGCAAAGTCCAAAAACACTAAATCCACAGCGGCCCCTCTGTCTAGACTTCTGCTCACCTCTTCATAAAAACAGATTAGGTTAGTTTGACAACTTCTGTCCTTAGTAAAACCGTGCTGGCTGTCACTTATAATGCTATTTATTGTCACATAATCCTGTATATAGTCCCTCAATAGCCCCTCAAACATTTTCCCCACGATGGATGTTAAGCTCACTGGTCTATAATTACCCGGGGAAGACCTAGAGCCCTTTTTGAAAATCGGCACCACATTTGCGCTGCGACAGTCCCTTGGCACTATACCAGTCACTAGAGATTCTCTGAATATTATGAAAAGGGGGACAGAAATAACTGAACTAAGCTCCCATCTGGTCCCGGGGCCTTGTGCACATTTATTTTATTTAATTTAGCTTGGACCATATCTACATTCATCCAATTCAGTATATCAACTGATATATTAACAGCACTGGCACCGGCTACATCAGCTGCTCTTTCTTCTGTTGTATATACAGAGCTAAAGAACCCATTTAGTAACTCTGCCTTCTCTTGATCCCCTGTGATCAACTCCCCATTACCATTATCTAGGGGTCCTACATGTTCAGACCTTGGCTTTTTAGCATTTATATACTTGAAGAATTTTTTGGGGTTTGTTTTACTATCCTTGGCCACCTGCCTTTCATTTTGTATTTTTGCTGATTTTATTACCTTTTTACAGATTTTATTAAGATCTTTATATTTTACAAAGGCTGCAGATGTACCCTCAGATTTGTATTTTTTAAATGCCTTTTTTTGTCGTGTATTGCCCCTTTCACAGAAGGTGTAAGCTATGTGGGGTTTAATTTGAGTCGTTTATACTTGTTACCTATAGGAATAAATTTTGCACTATAATAACTCAAAGTAGATTTGAAAATCTCCCATTTATCATTTGTACCATTATTTGACATTAGTTCTTCCCAGTCCATATCCTGAATTGCAGCCCTCATCCTGGGGAAATTGGCTTTCTTAAAATGAAATGTTTTTGCCCTCCCAGCCTGCGTTTGTTTTTTACAGTATAGGTAAAATGTAACTATATTATGATCACTGTTACCGAGGTTTTCACGAACATTGACATTCCCAACAAGATCTGCATTATTAGAAATGACCAGATCCAACAGAGCTTCACCTCTAGTCGGGTCTTCCACAAACACATCACCTTTTCTCACCATTTTCCCTGGAGTGCTGCCTCTTCATTTCTTTGGATTACACTAACAAGGGTTCCTAGCCTCAACCTAGGAGGCCTGCACCCACTGCTGTCGCTGTGCCGCTTTACTCTTTTCTTCAATATATATATATATATATTGATATATATATATATATATATATACACATACGCGCTGCTTAAATAAATTAATTGTAGAGGGATGTGGAGAAAATGATCGCTCCTAATGTAGCGCTGCCGTCAATGGTAGAAGATAGGCTAAGCGGTCTATATAAAACAAAATCTTTATTCCGAAACAACGCGTTTCAAAATTGACACCGATTTCTTCCTCAGGCCATACAATTGTAGGTTTTAAAAATGGGGCTCATTAACTAATGGGGAAAGACCTGGTACTGGAAGAGAATGGGTTCAAAGGTGAACGATCCGGTACTGAAAGAGCATGGGTTCAAAGGTGAACGATCCAGTACTGAAAGAGCATGGGTTCAAAGGTGAAGGACCCGATACTGAAAGAGCATGGGTTCAAAGGTGAAGAACAGGTTACTGAAAGAGCACGGGTTCAAAGGTGAACGATCCGGTACTGAAAGAGCATGGGTTCAAAGGTGAAGGACCCGGTACTGAAAGAGCATGGGTTCAAAGGTGAAGGACCCGCTACTGAAAGAGCATGGGTTCAAATGTGAACGATCCGGTACTGAAAGAGCATGGGTTCAAAGGTGAAGAACCCGTTACTGAAAGAGCATGGGTTCAAAGGTGAAGAACCCGTTACTGAAAGAGAACGGGTTCAAAGGTTGGACCTTCTGTTTTGTTATATATGTATATATATATATATATATATATATATATATATATATATATATATATATATATATATATTTATTTATTTTTTTAAAGTAGCCTGTAACAATGAAAATGCACTGCAATTCATTGGTATTGTAGTGTATTGAACCAGCGATCTGACGATCACTGGATCCAATCCCCCAGGTGGACTAATAAAAAGTGTAAAAAAAATAAATAAACGTTTTCAGTGGTGTACAAAGATTTCTAAAAAAGTGAGAAGAGGAGAAGAGGCTCCTACTTTTTATCTGTTGGTTTCCTGTCCTTGGAGGCAGATCCTCTCTCGGGTTCGGACATGGATGAAGCAAAAAAATGAAAAACCGTACCGAAGACTAAGTATCATCCTCCCCCTCTACTCCTCCACGTGCTGCACTTAACCATATCTTATTCCCCCGCCCACAAACACGTAGTTTATAAGGCAATAGAAAGTGTAATACAAGGGAAAAAGTAGAGGCGCTAGGCTTAACCCTAGTGACCCTAGTAGGAGGAGGTAGTAAAAGTGGGGGACACTAGCCCAGTGGACCCCATTCATCCACATCCTCATTTCCACCCTCATATGAATAAGGAACAAGTACACGTTCTCTTTTTACAAGAGACACATTTTAAGACCAATCATATCCCTCATTTTAAAAATAGATAATTTAGTTTGGTATCATTGTACTAATCCTGAAACTAAATCTACAGGAGAGAGTATAGATTAGATCCTAAGAGTATAGGCATTAATCTGCTCTTTCTGTAGAAGATCTGACAGATTTAATGGCGGCATAAGATGAATTGAGATCATTAATAGATCAAGCATATAGATCAGGTTTAGGGACCACACTAGACGTTATCGATATGAATATGCAGATAAATGTCAGAAATTACATTCATGTAATCAAACATACACGGTGGCATCTCATTATTATGACCACCAGCTAATATCCAGAGTAACCGGCGTGTGCAGCAGCACGGACAGCAGCTAGACAGGCTGGGAGTGACTCAATAAGGTGCTGGTTATCTCCAGTATCTGGCACCATGCTGACTGCCGTGCATCCCACATTTGCTGGAGGGTGCGCGGGGGAGGATCCATAGAGCGAACAAGACGATCGAGGTCCCACAGATGATGAATTGGGTTCAAGTCTGACAAATTAGGGGGCCAGGGAAGTACTTGGAAGTCTTGGTCTTGCTCTTCCAACCACTGTCGGACATTTCTAGCCGTGTGACGTGTCGCATTGTCTTGCAGGAAGATTCCATCTGCCCCAGGGAAGACAAACACCATGTACAGTATGGGGTGGACGTGATCTGCAATGATGGATTCATACCCAAATCGGTTCAGAGCCTTCCACATGGATGAGTGGGCCCAGAAAATGCCATGAAAAAATCCCCCAGACCATAACGCTGCCGCCACCGGCTTGTTTTCTCCCAGCAATGGTTGCAGGGTGTTTGCACTCTGATGTTTCTCATCTGAAATGCCAACATCCATCCTCCGATGAATCAGAAAACGTGACTCATCGGAGAAGATAACCCTTTGCCAATGATCGGTGGTCCAATTCCGATACTGCCGTGCAAATTGAAGCCTTTTCTTATGGTGCACCTTTGTTACCTATGAGCAGTGACCATCCTTCTGCTTTGGAGCCCCATACGCAGTAGGTTCGCTGAACTGTTGTTTTAGACCCACGTCTGGTAGCCCCCTAGTGGATTTTCATGGTGACCTGCTCCACTGTAGCGTGTCGTTCGGCCCTTCGTAGCCGACGTTCACCTCTCACATCAATGGCACGTGGTGCTCCTCAGTTTCCACGTCAGTTATTCCCATTTGTCCACTCACAATACACTTTCACCACAGCAGCATGCGAGCAGTTCACGAACTGCGCTGTTTGAAAAATACCGCCACCCTTGGCCCGAAAGCCAATAATCGTCCCGAAAGCCAACAAAACTCTGATAAATCGCCCCTTTAACCCATGGCAACAACGAGTGATATTTAATCAGACAGCCGACCGCACACCTTATATACTCACCAAGCCCATGACACATCACTTCCTTCAGGGGCCACGCGCTGCCGACGTCAAAAGTAGGTGGTGATAATAATCAGAATCGACTGTGAATAAAAGACTAAGAATATATGAAACCCTACACTATATATACATATATATATATACACATACATATACACATAAATATACACACACACACACACTATATATATATATACATATATATATACACACACACACACACACAAACACACACACACACACACACACACACACACACTATAGATATGCACTGTATAGAATACACACAATTATATTACATATCTTTAGATACATAGAATATGTTAACATTATATACAACCCTGTACTATAAACACACTATAGATATACACACTATATATACACACATGTATTATTAGACACAACGATCCCAGGACAACAGTAAAAACTCCTCAAAATACTGAGGTCAATAATACTAATGAAATAGTTGAAGTATTTCATCAATATTATGCCTCCCTGTAAAATATTCATGGCCAGTTCAATGACGTGCCCCTAGAGGAATTAAAACAGAGGACTATATAATGGACAATGTACTCCTCGTCTAAGACCAGGGGGAAGCAAAGCTCTTGAGGAAGTCTTTACAGAACAAGAAGTGGAGGATGCAATTAGAAACATTTCTTTGGGAAAAGGTCCTGGCCCAGATGGCTTTGACCACAAATGTTATAACTATTTAGGGCCCACCTGACACCATGTTTGACAAAAATGTTCAATGCGGTCTCTGTCCTTTTTCACCTCAATCTTTGGCGGCCCATATAACAGTATTACCAAAGCCTGGAATATAACTACTTCTGCCTCATATCTTTCATGTAGATGCCAATTCATTCTTCTAAAATCGTGGCATCCCATATTCCTCCACAAAAAATCACTGATGATAACCAGGTTGGGCTCGTGAAGATTCGAGAGGCACAGGATTACACAAAACAAAACAGTATTAATATTGATTGTTCAAAAACGGAAGTTAGAAGCTTGTTCGATTTGTGTCAATGCCAAAATGCCACAAATTTTTTAAATAGGACTTTGGGCCAAATTGGGATAGGACCTTCTATGCTGAATAAAATCACGGCTTTATATCAACATCCAACAGCTAGAGCAGGAGTCTCAAGCACGTGGTCCGCGGGCTAGTATAGGTTCTTCTCCGAGACTCTGTGGAATTCCCTGACATCGCTGTCCATATATGGACAGTATGTCCGGGTCTTCCACAGAGCGGAGACCTGGGCAGAGCGCTAGTATCGGCTCTGCTCCAGGACTCTGTGGAATTCCCTGACATCGGTGTCCATGTTTGGAAACACGATGTCTGGGGCTTCCCCAGAGCCGGAGTCCCAGGCAGAGTGCTAGTATAGGCTCTGCTCTGGGACTCTGTCCATACATCGACAATGACGTCAGGGGCTTCCCCAGAGCAGGAGTCCCAGTGATGTCAGGAGCACAGTTGGAGTCCCAGGAAGAGCCTACTAACGCTCTGCCCGGGACTCCAGCTCTGGGGTTGCTCCTGACATCTCTGTCCATATATGGACAGTGATATCAGGAGCAGAGCTGGAATCCCAGGGAGAGAGCTAGAAGTGGCTCTGCTCCGGGACTCCAGCTCTGGGCAAGCCCCTGACATCACTGTGGCAGCATCTGTGGAGGGCACTGTGGCAGCATCTGTGAAGGGCACTGAGGCCGCATTTGCGGAGGGCACTGTGGCAGCATCTACGGAGGGCACTGTGGCAGCATCTACGGAGGGCACTGTGGCAGTATGTACAGAGGACACTGTGGCATTATGTAGGGGTGTATTGCATTATCTACAGAGGTCACTGTGGCATTATCTACTGAGGGCACTATGGCATTATCTAGGGGTGTGTTGCATTATCTACAAAGGGCACTGTGGCAGCATCTACAGAGGACTCTGTGGCAGCATCTACAGAGGGCACTGAGGCAGCATCCACCGAGGGCACTGTGGCACTATCTAAAAAGGGGCTGCCCAATCTTGACATGTGTGTCTGCCAAACACTGCTAACTGAACCGCCGGACTGCATTTAGCGACACAGAGGGCACTGTGGCATTATCTAGGGGTGTGTTGCGTTATCTACAGAGGGCACTGTGGCTGCATCTACAGAGGGCACAGCGGCAGCATCCACGGAGGGCACAGCGGCAGCATCCACGGAGGGCACAGCGGCAGCATCCACGGAGGGCACAGCGGCAGCATCCACGGAGGGCACAGCGGCAGCATCCACGGAGGGCACAGCGGCAGCATCCACGGAGAGCACAGCGGCAGCATCCACGGAGGGCACTGCGGCAGCATCCACGGAGGGCACTGCGGCAGCATCCACGGAGGGCACTGCGGCAGCATCCACGGAGGGCACTGCGGCAGCATCCACCGAGGGCACATCGGCAGCATCCACCGAGGGCACTGCGGCAGCATCCACCGAGGGCACTGCGGCAGCATCCACCGAGGGCACTGCGGCAGCATCCACCGAGGGCACAGCGGCAGCATCCACGGAGGGCACTGCGGCAGCATCCACGGAGGGCACTGCGGCAGCATCCACGGAGGGCACTGCGGCAGCATCCACGGAGGGCACTGCGGCAGCATCCACCGAGGGCACTGCGGCAGCATCCACCGAGGGCACTGCGGCAGCATCCACCGAGGGCACTGTGGCACTATCTAAAAAGGGGCTGCCCAATCTTGACATGTGTGTCTGCCAAACGCTGCTAACTGAGCCGCCGGACTGCAATTAGCGACACAAACTGGAAAACTGGATTGTTGAAATAAGCATGTGGAGAAATATCTCAAATTTTAAACAAGGCAGTATTATTATAGCAATGTAGTATTAATTTTATAGTAATGTAGTATTATTATAGTAATATAGTGTTATAGTAGTTCAAATAAGTAATTTATTAACAATAATTTTGTGTTGTATCAAATTTGAAAGTAATGCGGCCCGTCAACTTCCCATTTTTTCTATATGCGGCCCACTTACCCTGCCGAGTTTGAGACCCCTGTGCTAGAGTAAGAGTTAATGGACTTTTGAATAACTCATTTCATATTGGAAATGGGACACGCCAGGGTTGTCCCCTGTCCCCGTTATTATACTGTATGTATTAGTGATGGAACATCTAGCGGTGGCATTACGCAATAACCCAGATGTTCAGGGAATTATAAAGGGTCAACATCATTATAAATTGGCATTGTACACAGATGATTTCTTACTTTACGTAACAAATCCTAAATGGCCAAGCTAGTAACTGTAGGCTTAATCTTGCCAAAACCGAGGCACTGAATATCTTATATACAACTGATGAAGTGGAGCAATTGGCAAAAACTTTTCCTTTTAAGTGGCAAGAAATATCGATTAGAAATTATTTAGGCTAAATTATACTCTGCTTTTAAACCAAACATTAAGCCACCTAATTACAATCTGAAACATATATCGAGGTTTGGGAGAATTGACAAAATTGGAATGGATGTGTTACTGAGATTTCTATATTTATTTCAAATGGTACCCCTCCGAAAGTCTTCACATTTTTTTGTTTGGCTTAGCAAACAATAAGGAAATTCATATGGGGAACAACACATCCTCGTGTACAGTTTAATACATTATGTCGCTGTAATGGCAGGAAGGAGGTGAAGGGAAAGTGAGCCCTAATCTACCCACCGCCCTGTCCCTGCCTACTTGCAACGACCCGCCCTAGGCGACGAGGTACAACTGGGCGGCGGTCCCTACGCTGGCTAAGTGCACAGGAAGACAAACAGGGAACACGCAAGGGAAGGGGCAGTAGCCACGGAACGCCACGAGGAAACGGGGCGGCGAACGAACAGTCAGGACCAGGACGAAGTGAGTACACCCGAGCGGGCACGGAGACAGAAGCAAGCCAGGGGCAAAGCCAAGCAGGTCAAGCAGAACTGCAGCAAGGCAGAAGCACGGCAGAAGCAGGCTGGAGCAAGCAGCAGTGGGGCCAGGAATCCAAAAGAAAAACAAGCACTGAGGGAGAGCACAGGGCAGGTAATAAAGGGCAGGGGGCGGAGCTAACTCCGACAGACCAGGCCGCGATAGGCTCTTCCACTCCTGAGCCTGCCACCCTGGTTGGTGGGAGATGGTGTCAGTCGAACAGGTCTGGCCTCAGGTGTGGATTGATTAATCCCAGGAGTATAGCAAGATGAAGTACCTGGCAGATCCCTAACAGTACTCCCCCTTTTATGAGGGGCCACCGGACCCTTACTAAGGGGACCCGGTTTAGTGGGGAAGAGGAGGTGGAACCTCCTGATCAATACCCCAGCGTGAACATCACAGGCAGGTACCCAAGTCCTCTCCTCCGGCCCGTATCCTCTCCAATGGACCAGGTACTGGAGGGAGCCCTGGACCATCCTACTGTCCATAATCTTGGCCACCTCGAATTCCACCCCCTCAGGGGTGAGAACGGGAACAGGAGGTATCCTCGAGGGGGACCAGGACGGGGAGCAGCGTTTAAGGAGGGAGGCATGGAAGACGTCATGTATGCGAAAGGATGGGGGGAGCTCCAGACGGAAGGATACAGGGTTGAGGACTTCAATGATCTTATAAGGTCCAATAAATCGGGGAGCAAACTTCCTGGACGGGACCTTAAGGCGCAAGTTCCTGGACGACAACCAGACCAAATCCCCGACGACAAACCGGGGGTTAGCAGAACGTCTACTATCCGCCTGAATCTTTTGTGCGCTCTGGGACGCCTCTAGGTTCTTCTGAACCTGGGCCCAGACAGTGCACAGTTCCCGATGAACCTCCTCTACCTCAGGATTATTGGAACAACCAGGGGAGACGGAGGAGAACCTTGGGTCAAACCCGAAATTACAGAAAAACGGGGAGACCCCTGACGAGTTACTGACCCGGTTATTCAGGGAAAATTCAGCAAGGGGAAGGAATGAGACCCAATCGAATTGACAGTCAGAGATGAAGCACCTTAAATATTGTTCCAGGGATTGGTTGGTCCTTTCCGTTTGGCCATTAGTTTCGGGATGGAAGGCGGAGGAGAAGGACAGATCAATCTCCAACTTTTTACAAAAAGCTCTCCAAAATAAGGAAACAAATTGTACCCCTCTGTCAGAAACGATATTGACTGGGGCCCCATGGAGACGCAGGATGTGTTTCACAAACAAAGAAGCTAACGTCTTGGCGTTAGGTAGCTTCTTAAGGGGCACAAAGTGGCACATCTTGCTGAAGCGGTCGACTACCACCCACACCACCGACTTGCCCTGAGATGGAGGCAAATCGGTGATAAAATCCATGGAGATATGGGTCCAAGGTCTCTGGGGAATGGGCAAGGAACGTAGTAGGCCCGCAGGTCGGGACCTAGGGGTTTTGGACCTAGCGCAAACCTCACAAGCGGCGACGTAAGCCCTAACATCTTTAGGCAACCCAGGCCACCAATAGTTTCTGGTAATGAGGTGTTTGGTGCCCAAGATGCCAGGATGACCAGATAGAGCGGAGTCATGGTTTTCCCTGAGTACCCTCAGCCGGTATTGCAGGGGAACAAACAGTTTGTCCCCAGGGACGTTCCCGGGAGCTGCACCCTGATCAGCCGCGATATCAGAAGCTAAATCAGAATCCGTGGCAGAGACGATTATACCAGGCGGTAAAATACAAGCAGGATCCTTCTCGGAAGGAGGATTGGCCATGAAACTACGTGACAGAGCGTCAGCCTTAATATTCTTGGACCCAGCCCTATAGGTAACCAAGAAATTAAATCTGGTAAAGAATAGTGCCCACCGAGCTTGTCTAGGATTAAGCCTCCGGGCCGATTCTAGGAAAACCAGATTCTTGTGATCCGTAAGGACCGTTACCTGGTGTCTGGCCCCCTCCAGGAAGTGCCGCCACTCCTCAAAAGCCCATTTAATGGCTAGAAGTTCGCGGTTGCCAATATCATAGTTACTCTCCGTGGGCGAAAACTTCCTAGAGAAGTAAGCACAGGGGCGGAGATGGGTGAGGGAGCTGGTACCCTGGGACAAGACGGCCCCCACTCCCACCTCGGAAGCGTCAACCTCCACAATAAATGGCTCCTCTTGGTTGGGCTGAATCAGCACGGGGGCCGAGATAAAGCACTTCTTGAGAGTCTCAAAGGCCTGGACGGCCTCAGGGGGCCAATGGAGGACATCGGCACCCTTGCGGGTAAGGTCCGTAAGAGGCTTAGCGACGACCGAGAAGTTGGCAATAAATCTCCTGTAATAGTTGGCGAACCCTAAAAAACACTGTAACGCCTTAAGGGAGGCAGGTTGGACCCATTCCGCCACAGCTTGAACCTTGGCAGGGTCCATGCGGAATTCATGAGGAGTGAGGATTTGCCCTAAAAATGGTATCTCCTGTACCCCAAAGACACATTTTTCAGTCTTAGCAAACAGATTATTCTCCCGAAGGACCTGGAGCACCTTCCTGACATGCTCCACGTGGGAGGACCAGTCCTTGGAAAACACCAGTATGTCATCAAGGTACACAACAAGAAAATTACCCAGGTACTCTCTCAGGATTTCATTAATAAAATTCTGGAAGACAGCAGGGGCATTACACAACCCAAAGGGCATGACCAGGTATTCGAAATGACCCTCGGGTGTATTGAACGCAGTTTTCCACTCATCCCCCTCTTTGATGCGGATAAGGTTATATGCCCCCCGTAGATCGAACTTAGAAAACCATTGGGCTCCCTGAACCTGATTAAAAAGATCCGGAATCAAAGGAAGTGGGTACTGGTTCCTTACGGTGACCTTATTCAGGTTACGATAATCAATGCACGGCCTAAGACCACCATCCTTCTTCCCCACGAAGAAGAAGCCAGCACCTACAGGAGAAGTCGAGGGGCGAATGAAACCCTTGGCCAGGCATTCTTGGATATACACCCTCATCGCTTCACGTTCAGGACATGAAAGATTAAATATCCTACCCTTAGGAAGCTTGGCACCAGGCACCAAATCGATAGCGCAATCGTAATCTCTATGGGGGGGCAACACCTCGGAGGCCTCCTTAGAAAACACATCGGCGAAGTCCTGAACAAACTCAGGAAGCGTGTTTACCTCCTCCCGGGGAGAAATAGAGTTAACGGAAAGACATGACATAAGACATTCATTACCCCATTTGGTGAGATCCCCAGTATTCCAATCAAATGTGGGATTATGCAATTGCAACCAGGGAAGGCCTAAAACCAGATCAGACGATAATCCCTGCATCACCAGTACAGAGCACTGCTCCAAATGCATGGAGCCAACCAGGAGTTCAAAAACAGGAGTATGCTGAGTAAAATAACCATTAGCAAGGGGGGTTGAGTCGATTCCTACTACAGGGATAGGATAAGGTAAATCAATACAAGGCATCTTTAGAGACATAGCAAATTCCACAGACATGATATTAGCAGATGAGCCAGAATCCACGAAAGCACTGCCCGTGGCAGACCGGCCAGCAAACGAGACCTGAAAGGGAAGCAAAATTTTATTGCGTTTCACATTAACGGGAAATACCTGTGCGCCCAAGTGACCTCCCCGATGATCACTTAGGCGCGGAAGTTTTCCGGCTTCTTATTCTTGCGCCTGGGACAGGTGTTTAGTAGATGCTTGTCGTCCCCACAGTAGAAGCAGAGACCATTCATTCTGCGAAACTCCCTACGTTGTCGAGGGGACATGGAGGCCCCGAGTTGCATAGGTACCTCCGAGTCCTCCGTGGAGGGGCGAGGAGACGGGACCTCGGGGGGGATCGCAGAAAAGTCAGAGGGGAGCACACTGAAGCGTTCTAGCTGACGTTCCCTGAGACGTCGGTCAAGTCGTACTGCTAGGGCCATAACCTGGTCAAGGGAGTCAGGCGAGGGGTAGCTAACCAGCAGATCCTTCAGGGCGTCAGATAATCCTAACCTAAACTGGCACCTTAGGGCCGGATCGTTCCACTGAGAAGCTACGCACCACTTCCTAAAATCAGAACAGTATTCCTCAACCGGTCTCCTACCCTGACGTAAGGTCACCAGCTGACTCTCGGCTAAAGCAGTCCTGTCAGTCTCGTCGTAAATGAGTCCGAGGGCAGAGAAAAAACGATCAACAGAGGAAAGTTCAGGGGCGTCAGGAGCCAAGGAGAAGGCCCACTCTTGGGGCCCTTCCTGGAGTCGGGATATGATGATACCCACCCGCTGGTTCTCGGAACCTGAGGAGTGGGGCTTTAGGCGGAAATACAGTCTGCAACTCTCCCGGAAGGAGAGAAACGTCTTACGGTCCCCTGAAAACCGGTCAGGTAACTTGAGGTCGGGTTCTAGAGGTGAGGTGAGGGGTACTACTAAAGCAGCGTCACCCTGATTGACCCTTTGGGCCAGGGCCTGGACCTGTAGGGAGAGGCCCTGCATCTGCTGGGTCAGGGTCTCAAGGGGGTCCATGACAGCGTCAGCGTAGGAGAAAAGGTAGACTAGGTAAGGGCTTGTAATTATGTAATGGCAGGAAGGAGGTGAAGGGAAAGTGAGCCCTAATCTACCCACCGCCCTGTCCCTGCCTACTTGCAACGACCCGCCCTAGGCGACGAGGTACAACTGGGCGGCGGTCCCTACGCTGGCTAAGTGCACAGGAAGACAAACAGGGAACACGCAAGGGAAGGGGCAGTAGCCACGGAACGCCACGAGGAAACGGGGCGGCGAACGAACAGTCAGGACCAGGACGAAGTGAGTACACACGAGCGGGCACGGAGACAGAAGCAAGCCAGGGGCAAAGCCAAGCAGGTCAAGCAGAACTGCAGCAAGGCAGAAGCACGGCAGAAGCAGGCTGGAGCAAGCAGCAGTGGGGCCAGGAATCCAAAAGAAAAACAAGCACTGAGGGAGAGCACAGGGCAGGTAATAAAGGGCAGGGGGCGGAGCTAACTCCGACAGACCAGGCCGCGATAGGCTCTTCCACTCCTGAGCCTGCCACCCTGGTTGGTGGGAGATGGTGTCAGTCGAACAGGTCTGGCCTCAGGTGTGGATTGATTAATCCCAGGAGTATAGCAAGATGAAGTACCTGGCAGATCCCTAACAGTCGCTCTAAGGCACAGGGAGGTGTAGGATTACACAACCTACTCAAACATCATCAAACCTCCGTACTTATACGATTAGTGGACTGGTTTAAATTCTCAACTACAAAACAATGTGTGAGATTGGAGGAGTACTTGACCCCCTTGGGCCTTGATGTCTCCTACATAGATTGACCAATTATATAACCAAAACTATCAAAATTTTGGCTTTAAAACGAGAATGGGATTGCGACTCTAGCTGCGTTCTAGCCAGAGCTAGAGCAAGTTTAATTGGGAGCTGCATATTCTGTATTTGCAGCTCACTTCATCCTGTGTGGAGGAGGAGAGGGGGGAGCAGTGGGGTACAAGCGGACAGCCTGAAGGGATAGTGGCCGGTTATTCTTCTCGTGTTAATATATGGCTTTAGATGACCCCCAGATTGAGGAGCATATGGCGTGATCTTCATTTTTATTTTTTTAACTCCACGTTCCAGTCGTTTAACCCCACAGGGTCAATGCTGACCGTGGCACTTTTTGATTATTAAGAATTTTTTTCTTCTATCTCCCCACATTAAAAGTTTTTTAATACATTATATGTATTCCAAAATGGCTCCAATAGAAACTGCAATGTGTCACGAAGCGGGTAGTGGACCCACTAGGCCGTACCGCCGTAGCGGGGAGGCAGCTGGCCAAACAACAGGAAACCCCAGAAATACAATGTCCCGCACAAGGGTACCTGGATAGTCCAGACGGTGGCCGAAGCTCTGGCACAGATGGAGATGAATGCAGCAGATAGCGCCAAACGTGGCGGATGACACAGGAGCCGCAAGTTGCGCCAGACGTGGCGGATTCCTCCGGACGTGGCAGATGACACAGGACGTGGCGGATTCCTCCAGACGTGGCAGATGACACAGGACGTGTCGGATTCCTCCGGACATGGCAGATGACACAGGACGTGGCGGATTCCTCAGGACGTGGCAGATGACACAAGACGTGGCGGATTCCTCCGGACGTGGCAGATGACACAGGACGTGGCGGATTCCTCCGGACGTGGCAGATGACACAGGACGTGGCACGACTTGATACTAAGGAACAGCACGGGAAACAGGAACGGGGAACAAGGCACGGGTCACAGCAGGAACGGGAAACACTAAGGGACCATTTGCAAGACAGACTGGGAAAACTAACAACGCTCAGGCAAGGATTAGAAGGCCAGGGGCCTTCTTATAGACCAGGAACCCTATGGGACACAGCCGAACGGAGCGGAAGTGAGCGCTGGCGTCTCCTAGGAAGGAGATGGGAACCAGCGCTCACAGATCCATGGCTGCGGGCGTCGGGAGGTGAGTAAACCCGATGGCCCACGGCCATGGACGCTACACAATGCATCCTGCAAAATACAGCAATATTGAAGAAAAAATTAAAAAGTTTTGACCGCTGATACACGAGTAAGAAAAATATTTACTAAAATTAGTTACGTCTTTAATGGGTCAAACTGCACTTAAAGAGGCTCTGTCACCAGATTTTGCAACCCCTATCTGCTATTGCAGCAGATAGGCGCTGCAATGTAGATTACAGTAACGTTTTTATTTTTAAAAAACGAGCATTTTTGGCCAAGTTATGACCATTTTTGTAGTTATGCAAATGAGGCTTGCAAAAGTCCAAGTGGGTGTGTTTAAAAGTAAAAGTCCAAGTGGGCGTGTATTAGGTGCGTACATCGGGGCGTTTTTAATACTTTTACTAGCTGGGCGCTCTGAAGAGAAGTAACATCCTCTACTCTTCAGAACGCCCAGCTTCTGACAGTGCAGATCTGTGACGTCACTCACAGGTCCTGCATCGTGACGGCCACATCGGCACCAGAGGCTACAGTTGATTCTGCAGCAGCATCAGCGTTTGCAGGTAAGATCGACTTACCTGCAAACGCTGATGCTGCTGCAGAATAAACTGTAGCCTCTGGTGCCGATGTGGCCGTCACGATGCAGGACCTGTGAGTGACGTCACAGATCTGCACTGTCAGAAGCTGGGCGTTCTGAAGAGTAGAGGATGTTACTTCTCTTCAGAGCGCCCAGCTAGTAAAAGTATTAAAAACGCCCCGATGTACGCACCTAATACACGCCCACTTGGACTTTTACTTTTAAACACACCCACTTGGACTTTTGCAAGCCTCATTTGCATAACTACAAAAATGGTCATAACTTGGTCAAAAATGCTCGTTTTTTAAAAATAAAAACGTTACTGTACTCTACATTGCAGCGCCTATCTGCTGCAATAGCAGATAGGGGTTGCAAAATCTGGTGACAGAGCCTCTTTAAGGAACATGAGTAATGCGCCAACTATATTTACTTGAGACAAATTTAAAATCTACATTAAAATAAAGTACAATTTCTGGAAGGAGTTTTCCAATCATAATGTGACTGTTAGGGGGTTAATGAAAAATTGGATTTTGTCTTTTGATTGAACTTGTAGGATCAGTGTTTTCTATTTCTTTTTAATTCCTTGAAATAATTTTTATGTGTCTGTTTTAATTCTGATTAAATACACCTCGGCCTGATTGATTTTTACATTTGCTATATACACTGATAATCCATAAACATTAAAACCACTGACAAGTTAAGTAAATAACAGGGGGGTAAATATTTTAGACAGCAAGTGAACAGTCAGTTTTTGAAATTAATTTATTGTAAAAATGAGTAAGCATAAGGATCTGAGTGACTTTGACAAGGACCAAAACAGCAGGTCTTGTGGGGCGTATCCAGTATGCAATCGTTTGTACCTACCAAAAGTGGTCCAAGGAAAGACATCCAACAGCTAGAGTAAGAGTTAAAGGGGTGAGTCGGGAAAGAGTGTACATCGATAAGTTCTATTGCGCAGAGGTAGATCGCTCTCAGTATCCCATCTCAAGGGTGGGAGAATAGAAGAACCCTGTTTAATGCTCCTGAAGCCTTGCCTGGAAGATGTGGCACTGTTATTTTAGTAGAGTCCCCCCCCCCCCCAATGCGGGACTCAGTTGGGGGATCCATAGAAACAAAAGCGGTGAGTGTGCCGAAAATATGGAGCTCTGCTCTGTGGTGTGCCTGTGTGAAAGGACAGCACGCTTCCAGGGTTTTGAGGACTGCCAGGATGCAACTTTCCACCATTTTTTGTCAAGACCCTACACATACAACTAGGTCAAAGCACTGCTATTTTTACTCGATGTTTGATGAATAAATATTCGTTTACTGGATACTATTGGAGAATGGAGATATGTGTGCTGTTGTCCGAACACTGGTGGAATGATTGTAGATGATCGGCTGTGGTTTATCCAATACAGGACAGCAACACACCATCCTGTTTATCGGGACTTGTGCTGCTTTACTCCCTACAGCTTTTTTTGCCAGGATGGAGAGGCATTAAAAGCTGGCTAGTGAATTTGGATGCCATCTCTTGCCATAAAGCGTAAAAGGGACCAGGAGTCCCTGATGACATGGTGGAATGTGGCACAGTGTCTGGAACTGTGCAGAGAGCTGGCTACCATTTGGCAGCTTAGCTTTGGACTGCTCAATGTAGTGGGGACTATAAGAGATGTTTTGGTAAAAATAGTCTGTGAGTGATTTTGAAAAAAAATGTCATGATAAAAAAAATTATTCTGATAAAGTTGTTTAATCCAGTTGTTTTCCCTGAAACACTACATCTGAGGTAAAATATTTGCTACAGTTTGAAAAGTAAAATGGTTTCGCTTCTTATGCTGAGCAAGAGCAGATCTATGCTTATAACATTTTTCACATTCTGAACACGGATATGGCTTTTCCCCCGTATGGATTACCCAATGTTTAATAAGATCGGACTTATGGCTAAAACATTTCCCACAGTCTTGACATGAAAATGGTTTCTCCCCTGTGTGAATTCTGTGATGTTTTACAAGATCTGACTTGTAGCTAAAACATTTCCCACATTCTGAACAT
This sequence comes from Rhinoderma darwinii, assembly GCF_050947455.1. Lineage (NCBI taxonomy): Eukaryota > Metazoa > Chordata > Amphibia > Anura > Rhinodermatidae > Rhinoderma > Rhinoderma darwinii. The sequence goes on along the minus strand of NC_134697.1, from coordinate 89,475,379 downwards.
GAATATGGTTTCTCCCCAGTGTGAATTCTCTGATGTTTAACAAGATCGGACCTCTGGCTAAAACATTTCCCACAGTCTGGACATGTAAATGGCTTTTCTCCTGTGTGAATTCTCAGATGTTCAATAACACTTGATTTTCTAGTAAAACATTTACCACACTCAGAACATGAAAATGGCTTCTCACCTGTGTGCGTTATACAATGTTCAATAAGATAGGATTTCCTTGTAAAACATTTCCCACACTCAGAACATGAAAATGGCTTCTCCCCTGTGTGGATCAACTGATGATTAACAACATAGGACTTATTGCTAAAAAATTTCCCACATTCTGGACATGAAAATGGCTTCTCCCCTGTGTGAGTTCTCAGATGTTCAATAAGACGCGATTTCCTTGAAAAACATTTCCCACATTCTGAACATGGATATGGGTTCTCTCCTGTGTGAGTTCTTTGATGCATAATGAAATCTGATTTCTGTTTAAAACCTCTGTCACATTCTGGACATGAAAACAGATTCTCCCCTCTGTGCCTTCTTTGATGTACAATGAGATCTGGTTTACGGCGAAAACTTTTCCCACATTCGGTACATGAATATGGCCTCTCATCTCTGTGAATTCTTTCATGTCTAGAAAGAAAAGATTTCTTTTTAAAATGTTTCCCACATTCAGAACATGGAAATATTTTATCCCCTGTATCTCCTGTAAGATGTACAACAATTTGTGATTGACCAGATAAAAAATCTTTGTGATTAATGGGATCAGTAGATGGATCTCCGCTGTGAAGGATGGAGGGTATATTTGTGGTAAGAGTTGTGATATGTTCTTTTGTGATATTGATACAATTTACTTCATATTCTGGGGGTAAAAGGAGGAGATTTTCCACAATGTTTTTGGTGCATTTATCTGTGGGAAATAGATAGTGGTTTTAATTAATCTTTTGCAAAACCCAATAAACTAGATATTTAAAAAAATTCCTTCATGAAGCTTCCCATACAATGACTAAAACATGATCCAAAATAAAATTTTAAATAAAGATAAGGTCTCTATGTCTGCTGTTAAACATTCAATAATTAAAGATGTATGTCAATAAAACAGTATAGCTAACAGCACCTACATACCAGCAATAACCCTTTAACTGCCAATGACATATGTAATATGTTATGCCTTTAAATTATTATCATGGCTATAACTCAAGGGCTAGAGCTTTGGGTGTGGCATCACTTTAAGGACCAGAATCTTAGGGTATGTTCACACGCTAGCTGTCATTTACGGCTGAAATGACAGCCTGTTTTCAGTAGAAAACAGCTGCGTCGTTTCAGCCGTAAATGCTCCTCCTCGTAATATACGAGGCGTCTGTGACGCTCGTATATCTTGAGCTGCTCTTCATTGAGTTCAATGAAGAATGGCTCAAATTACTTGGCAAAGAAGTGCCCTGCACTTCTTTGCCGAGGCAGTCAATTTATGCGTCGTCGTTTGACAGCTGTCAAACGACGACTCGTAAATTACAGGTCGTCTGCACAATACGTCGGCAAACCCATTCAAATGAATGGGCAGATGTTTGCCGACGTATTGTAGCCCTATTTTCAGGCGAAAAACGAGGCATAATACGCCTCGTTTACGCCTGAAAATAGGTCGTGTGAACCCAGCCTTAGCTTTCAGCGAACAACATTTGATTGAAGTTGGGGAGCATGATGAAAATGTTTATTTAATTGTTCTCAGTGTAGAGCAGACAGTGGCATTGCTAGCCCAGGTCTCGCACCATTTTCAACTGTATCTGCTATTTGAGCACTGCCCCGCCACAGCCTAGTTCAGGCCTGCGTCCTACGAGCTACCGGGAGCACGCTGAGGATGTCAATGGGCCAGTGGGAAGGCTTCACTGCATCCCATTGCCTGCATTGGGCCGATGACGACACAGACAGGAAAAAGCCCCAGCTTGTTGTAGGGGTTAAGTGAGAATAATTTTTTTGGGGCACAAAGTGGCACTAATAATAGGGGAGTTTACAAAATAGATACTGCAACTGTGTGTGGCCACAAAGGAGGAAAATGACTACTGAAGGGGCACAAAGGGCGAAGATTACTACTGTAGGGGGAAAAAAAGGGAGGCATTACTGTGTAGGGGCACAATGGGAACATTATTACTAAATGGGGCATAATTCTCATTGTATACTGATTGATAGCGATTAACTCCTCACATGTAGGCCGCAACAGTATTAACACACAGCATTATCTTAATATAGATACCATATAAATTGTACCGATGCTGAGCATCAATTGATATTACACATACGTATATACTTTACTACTGTGTGGGGCACGAAGAGGAGCACCATTACTGGGTGGGGCCTAAAAGGGGCACTATTAGGGTGTGCAGAACCAAGGGGGTGCTATTAACATCTGGGGCACAATGGATGGAGAGTTTGTGTAGAGGTGGCAAGGGTGCTGGGAAAGCGAGAAACAAAAAAGATGTCTGGGGCAGGAAATTTTGCAGAGACTTATAGTTGGAAGAAGTCTACATAACAGTCTCAGCAAGATGGAGGAGAATAGGGAAAGTAGACGACGACAACAACCAGTGAGTCACCTGTAAATCGCTGGATTTAAGTGCACTTATATGGTTGGCAGATAGACTGTAATGTATGCGGGTAGCTTTGATTCTTCTGTTGTACATTATACTTGTATTATAGTTTTTACAATATTGGGAACATAGCATGATAAGCAATAAAATCATCCGATGTAATGTTTGTTTTAATGATAAGATTGATAATCAGATGGCTCAACGGTGACTTAACTCATTCTTATCATCATGGCGGCCATTGCTGAGCCTTCTTGCCAGGAATACAAACACCTCCCGGCTAAGGCCCCATGCACACGACCGTAATTTGTATCCGTAATTGTGGATAAAAATACAGGTTCATTCATTTCTATGGCCCACAGACACCTTCCCATGTATTTTCGGGTAAGCGTCCGGCCTTTCGAAATGACCCGCAAAAAACAGGACATGTCCTATTTTTTTAATTTGCAGTCCGTGCTCCTATACTTGATAATGGGAGCACGGACCGCAAATGCGGACTGTCCGTGGCCGTCCGTGCCCTTAATCACGGACCATGCACACGGCTACCGCCAGAGGAGTAGCTAAAGGCTCATGGGCCCGGGTGCAAGAATTCAGCTTGGGCCCCCCTACCTTTCCCCAACACCACCATCATCATCAGACCTCTGCGCGCGCCTATGCCCAGACGCCTTGCCCCACAGCCCCCATAGTATCATGCCCCCACACAGTATAATTGTCCCATAGCTGCCCCCACACAGTATAATGCCCAATAACGTATAATGCCCCCCCATAACAGCCCCATACCGTATAATGCTCCCCATATCAGCCCTCACAGTATAGTGCCCCCATATCAGCCCCATACAGAATAATGACCCCCATATCAGCTCCCCATACAGTATAATGCCCCCATTTCAGCTCCCCATACAGTATAATGCCCCCATATCAGCTCCCCATACAGTAAAATGCCCCCATATGAGCTCCCCATACAGTACAATGCCCCCATATGAGCTTCCTATACCGTATAATGCCCCCCATATGAGCTTCCCATACAGTATAATGCCCCCCATATGAGCTCCCCATACAGTATAATGCCCCTCCATATCAGCTGCCATACAGTATAATGCCTCCATATGAGCTCCCCATACAGTATAATGCCCCCATATGAGCTCCCCATACAGTAAAATGCCCCCCATATGAGCTCCCCTTACAGTATAATGCCCCCATATGAGCTACCCATACAGTATAATCCCCTCCATATCAGGCCCCCATATAGTATAATTCCCCATATCAGCCACCATGCAGTATAATGCCCCCCATATAGTATAATTACCCCATATCTGCCCCCAAGCAGTATAATGGCCCCCATATCAGCCCCCATACAGTATCATTCCCCCATATCAGCCCTCATGCAGTATAATGCCTCCCCATCTTATCAGCCCCCATGCCATATCAACCCCCCATGCAGTATAATGCCCCCCCACACAGTATAATGCCCCCATATGTGCATAATAGAAAAATAGCATAATTACTTACCTATCCTCGTTCCCACGCCGGGTGGAGGATCCTTCGCCTCCTCCGGTGTGTGCTATGAGTGATTCAACGCAGACAGGTGCGATGATGTCGCTACATCCTGCCAGCCTGCGCCGAGCCGCTCAGGGCACAGTGAATGCTTGATCAAGGAGACGTCAGCTCCTTGCTCCAGCATTGAATGGAACCGGGACCTCAGTGAGTGACTCGCGACCCCCGGAGGTCTTCACACGAATCCCCAGGGGGACGCGACCTACAGTGTGTAATGTATTGTGTTGTATTGTGCAATTTGCGGTGGAGAGAGGAGGGGGAGCTGTAATTTAACAGGCCCTCCCCTCTCCTCACACGAATCCCCAGGGGGACGCGACCAACAGTGTGTAACGTATTGTGTTGTATTGTGCAGTTTGGAGAGAGGAGGGGGGGGGTGTAATTTAACGGGCCCCGTCTCCTCTCTCCACTGCAAACAGCACAATACAACACAATACATTACAAGGCAACACAATACAACACAACACAATACATGGCTGGAAGACGTGTCTCGTGACAACACGGTCACATGGTACACTAAGTGTACCATGTGACCGTAACCAGGAAGTGCCGGCTTCATGGCACAGAAGATTTATTTAACAAGCATGTGGTATGGCAATGGGGGCCTGTGGGCCCCCCAGGTTTAGGGGCCCGTCGCAACTGCAACCCCTATAGCTACGCCACTGGCTACGGCCATGTGCTTGAAGCCAAAGCCCTATGAAATGCTTCAGTGATCACATGCTGCCTGCATGTAAACAAACACCGGGAGGACAGCCAGACCGTCAGCGCCAGGTTTTTTTAAAAATTTGGTTTCGATGGCGTTCATCGTGCAGTAAAAACGATATGTTAACTTTCTTCTACGGGTTGACACAATTACGCCAATATCAAACTTATGTAGTTTTTCTTATATTTTACTGTTTTTTTTAAAATAAAAAAACGATTTGTTAAAAAGAAAAATTAGATTAGTGTCGCCACATTCTGAGAGCCATAACTTTTTTCTTTCCGTCGATTGAGCGGTATGAGCGCTTATTTTTTGCGGGACGAGCTGTAGTTTTTATTGGTACAATTTTGGGGTACATGTAACTTTGTACACTTTTTTTTTTTACATCGTTCGCCGTGTGGGTTAAATAACATTATGTTGTAATTGCTAAGACTTCTACGGAAGCAGCGATACCGGTTATGTAAATTTTTTTTCCACATTACTTTAAAAGGTTTTTTTTCTTAACTTGTAGTATTTTTTTTTTGGGACATTAATAAAAAAATTGTTTTAATTTTTTTTTTTTTACTTTTCCTTTATTAGTCCTCTAGGGGAGTCGAACCAGTGATCGTTGGTTCACTTGCACTATATACTGCAATAGTGATATATTGCAGTATATCGTTATTTTGACAGGCTTCTCCGGCAGGGCTTAATAGGAGCACAAAGATGATAGACCTGGGGGCCTTTATTAGGCTCCCATCCAGAGGCGTAGCTAGGTTCTCCTGCACCCGGGGCAAAGATTCAGATTGTCGCCCCCCCCCCAACTTATTTCCCGACATCTCCTTCCGCCTCGCCATGTTTTCTTTCCCTACCAATCAATGAGATGTAATTTTTTGTTCACAATTTTTTTAATGTAACTTGAGTATAAAAGCATTTCTACATTTTACAAGCGATATAGTTCTATAATGTAATTAACATAAAAATAAATTAAAAGAAAATAAATTAAAGAGGCCACACACAGCCCCCTGTAGATAGAGCCACACAGCCCCTCTCTTGTAGATAGTGCCACACACAGCCACCTGTAGATAGTGCCACACACAGCCCCCTGTAGATAGTGCCACACACAGCCCCCCTTGTAAATAGTGCCACACACAGCCCCCCTTGTAAATAGTGCCACACACAGCCCGCTGCCCCTTTGTAAATAGCGCCACACTCCCACCCCTTTTAATAGTGCCACACTGTGAACAGACCGGTGAGGAGTAGCCTACCGCTACCACTCTCCGCTCTGCCTGGTGTGACTTACCGGAGGAGCCGAGGAGGTCATGCGGCGCAGGCGGCGGCGGAGTTCCTTCTGACTAGGGTCGGTGACAGCCAGGGCCGGCCTTAGTTTGGATGGCGCCCTGTGTGGGACTCTCTATTGCCGCCCCCTACACAAACCAAAAATTAACCACATATATGGACACGCTGGAACATATATACTGTACATACATATTTAGACATACAGGCAAATATACATACACACATTCTGGAATATATACATACAGGCAAATATATAGACGTACAGACTCATATACACACACACACACACACACACACACACACACACACACACACACACTCATACACCAGCAGATAAATACACAGACAGGAACATATACAATTACATAAAAGGCACAAATATACAAGCACAAAGACACATTCACAAACAGACCCATATATACGCACACAGGCACATATGTACACAGCACTGATAATGTAGTAGTGTTACCTGCAGTCCTATGTAACACCACAGTGATAACTCTCTGAGTACAGATAATGTAGTAGCTGTTGCCTGCAGTCCTATGTAACACCATAGATAACACATTGTAGCAGAGCTGAGATTGTAATTAAGCACAATGTGTTATCTGTGGTGTTACATAGGACTGCAGGCAACAGCTACTACATTATCTGTAGTAGATGTAAGAGACAAACACATGCAGAGACACACACACACACACACACACACACACACACACACTGTAACATATACACATACAAACACAGAGACACACACATATACACACAGACACTCACCATGTCTCCTTGCTGACAGGTCAGGACGGGCTGTGGGTGGAGCTTCCTCTCTGGTTCTCGGCAGAGCATAGAGCAGAGGCAGATGCAGGGAGGCTGCAGCACGGGAGTGGACCTGTCCCCTGACCTGAGTCATCTGACCTCATGTCACTGACGTGAGGTCAGGTGACTGGACTGGTCCACTCCCTGGCCGTCACAGACCCCAGTCAGAACGCCGTAATGTCCTGGCTCTTCCTAAGCTGCTGCAGGTGTCCCACATACGGGGCGCCTGTCTGCAGCGATCAGCTGCTCTTCGGCGCCCCCCTATCCGTATCCTCCAGGTTGCGCCCGGGGCACATGCCCCGCCTGCCCCCCCTAGCTACGCCCCTGCTCCCATCACAACCATCGGCGCATCGCGGAGAGCCAATGGGCTGTCGGAGGGTGCCGTCCCCCTCTAACGCCTTAGATGCCGCAGTTGCATCCACCTGACAATGCGTTAAGGGGTTAAATCCACCCTGTGTTGCTATAGCATAATTTTGAAATCTGATTGAGCATCAGTGGAATGTGTTGAATAAACAAGTCCGATTTGGAGGCCCAGCTTGCAACTTACAATATTTAAAGTATCTGCTGCTAACGTCGTTCCATGAATTGGTATGCCAACAGTGAGCCAGACCTTTTTGTCCAACATCAGTGCCTGACCTCACAAATGTTCTTATTAGAGAGACACTCCAAAGTCAATTTTGGTTTTTCTTTTGTTAAATTACATCACCTTTATATTTACTGTTGAATGAAGATTTAATAGTGTTATGTCCACATATGTTAGGGTGTCATTACTTTTTCACATTACTGTAGATACTAAAGTAGAAACTTTTATAGATATACTATAGCAAATACTATTACATACACTGAATGGCCACTATAATATCGATACCTGCCCTTTCACGACTAGAACTTCCATGTATGGAAATTAGACAAGTAACCAAGTTTTCTGTGGATCAGTTTGAGCGTAAATCCACATTAGAATTGAAAAAACGGGTGACCTGAGTGACGTCGAAAGAGGCATGAAAATTGGGGTTAGACTATCCGGGGCCGGTATTTCAAGAACTGCCAACATAGCGGATTTTTCTCGTGCAACGGTGTCGAAAGTTTACCGGGAATGGTGTGATCGAGCAAAAAGATTCAGCTAAAGGAGATCTTCTGGACATCAACAACTTGTCTACGAAAGGGGTCCAATGAGGTTGTCAAGAATCGTTCAGGTGGTGCACAGTCAAGCAAATTGCAGCAAATACAACGCTCCTGCTCCCACGAATATGTCCAAAAGCACAACTCGTTGTTCCTTAGCATAGATTGGCTATAACAGCAGATGACCCGTTCGAGTGCCATTGGGAAACAGAAAGGGGAGACTCCAGTGGGCAAAACAGAGCAAAAATTGGATTATTGAGAAGTGAATCATCACAAGAATCCAGATTTCTGTAGCACCATGCTAATGGATCAAAATTTAGCACAAATAGCATGAATTGATAAACTCTTCCTGTCAGGTGTCAACAGTTCAGGATGGTGGAGATGGTCTAAGGGCGGATTCACACGAACGTGATTTGCGTCCGTGCAGCCCGCATGGTTTTCACGCGGGTCGCACGGACCTATGCAAGTCTATGGGGCAGTGCAGACTGTCCGTGAGTTTTGCGCAGCGTGAGTCCGCTGCGTAAAAGTTGCGACATGTTCTATATTTCTGCGTTTTTCGCGCATCACGCACACCCATTGAAGTCAATGGGTGCGTGAAAATCACACATGCCCCATGGAAGCACTTCCATGGGACAAGCGTTATTCGCGCAACAGCAGTAAAAGAATGAATGTAAACAGAAAAGCACCACGTGCATTTCTGTTTACGAACATCCAAACGGAGTGTCATAATGATGGCGGCTGCGCGAAAAGCACGCAGCCGCGCATTCCATATGAACAGGGCACACAGAGCTGTCAAGTGCCTTTTGCGCGCGCAAAACGCACACGTTCATCTGAATCTGGCCTTATAGTGTGGGGAATGTTTTCTTGGCGCACCCTGGGTCCTCTGAGGGACGTTTGAACATTAGGTCTTACCTAAACATTGTGGCAGAACAAGATCATCCCTTCACGGCAGCTGTTTACCCCCAAGAGGACACTTTAGCAGCAAGCGAGAAGCTATCCTGTCCGTATGGGCACATACACTGCAGAACTATTTCAACTTCTAGTGGAATCTATGCCACAACAAACTGCTGCGGTTCTTAAAGAGGCTCTGTCACCAGATTATAAGTGCCCTATCTCCTACCTAATCTGATCGGCGCTGTAATATAGATAACAATAGTGTTTTTTATTTTGAAAAACAATCATTTTTGAGCAAGTTATGAACAATTTTAGATTTATGTTAATTAGTTCTTAAAGACGAACTGGGCGCTTTTTAACTTTTTACCAAGTGGGCATTGTAAAGAGAAGTGTATGATGCTGACCAACTAGCGTCATACACTTCTTTTCATTCATGCCCACTTGTTTCACTGCACAGCGTGATCTCGCGAGATCACACTATGACGGGACTTCCTCCCACAGGTTCTTCACCGGAGCCATGGAAGAGTCAACAGACATTGCCTCCAGCCGATGCAGATTTGGATAAACGTCCTGGCACGGCTGGAAGCGATGTCTGTTGACTTTTCGATCGCTTCGGTAAAGAACCTGTGGGAGGAAGCCCTGTCACAGCATGATCTCGCGACATCACACTGTGCAGTGGAACAAGTGGGCATGAATGGAGAGAAGTGTAGAACGCTGATTGGTCACTGATTGGTCAGTGTCATACACTTCTCTCCACAACGCCCACTTGTTAAAAAGTAAAAAAATGCCCAGTTGGTCATTAAGAACTAATTAGCATAAATCTAAAATTGCTCATTACTTGCTCAAAAATAAAAACCACTGTTATCTACAGTACAGCGCCGATCAGATTAGATAGGAGATAGGTAGGCACATATAAACTGGTGACAGAGCCTCTTTAAGGCTAAAGGAGGTCCCACGCGCTACTAGAAGGGTGTCTCTATTAAATTATTTTTATGTCTGCCCCCGTGTGTCTCTTAATATTCTATGATAAGGTAGAATGTTCTGACAAGATATGAGATGAAGAGCAGGAGTCTAAAGGTCCTTTAACACGGGTTGATTGGGCAAAATACCGACCTCTGGAAAGATCCTTACCCCTTATAAAAGACCAGCCGACTAACGAGCGAATGTTCTATTGTCGGCTGATCGCATCTTTTATACAGGCATACAAATCTGTTGTCGGCATGGTCTCCACAGAACAATAGCACTAACAATCGTTCGGTCACATACAGAATTGATTTGCTCCACATAAATGGAGCTGAACAAGCGCCGATCAGCGCTGGTTACCGGCAGAAAATCCACCTGTATAAGCCTTGAAGGCTAGTGCCACAGTGCCCTCTGTAGATAATGCCAAACTCCCCTAGATAATGCCAGTGCCCTCTTTAGATAGTGCCATAGTGCCCTCTGTAGATAATACCACACCCCCTCTAGATAATACCAGTGCCCTCTGTAGGTAATGCCACACACCCCCTTGTAGATAGTGCCACACACACCCCCTATAGACAGTGCCACACACACACCAAACATGTGTCAAATCGGCCTTGAAAAACAGAATTTTTTCACGGCCGATTTACATCTGTGAAGGACCCGTTTTCACGGATCCCTCATAGACTTGAGTCTATTGAGGGATCCGTAAAAACAGACAAAAATAGGAAACGTCCTATTTTTTCTGCGGGCCGTTCATACGGTCTGTTAAAACAACACCCATGTGAACAACCCCATAGAAATACACGCAGCCGTGTGACAGCTGTTAAAAAAAAGGCCGTCACACGGATGATTTTAGCGTTCGTCTGAATAAGCCCTTATAGGAGCTTAATTGGAGATGATGGGTCCAGGGACCCCACAGGGAAGACTTTCTCTCTAAGAGAAAAATATAGAATAAAAGCTTACTGTGGTCACAGAACACATAAATACGTCACTTTGTTCAGCATTTAATGGTCATCACTCACCGGTGCTGATATCTGTAGGAAAATATTCCTCCTTACACATCTGGGTTACACACGCATACATCTCTTCTACTTCTGTTAGGTCTTCAACTTTTATACCAGACAGATTTCCAACCTAATTCGCCACATATGGGACAAATTATGTAAAATTCGGAAGGAAGTTGGAGACGTTTAAAAAAATGCTGTCGGCTTTCATAACAAAATATTCAACATCCGCATTATGCAGCTTATATTAATAACAGATAGCTAATAAACTCCTAATTTTAGTTAATCAACTCTAAGAATTTGAAGAAAAACTAAAAATTGAACATGATCATTTACAACATTTGGTATTTCCACCTACCTGATGATCCTGTGGGACATTTTGCTTTTCATCTGGATCATTCTTGGAGTATAGAGGACTGGGATATCTCTCTGGTGTTTCTTCCTTACTGGATTCATCTATAGGAGACACACACACTGATGGAACAAACAGAAATTGCACAAATTTTAAAGTCTAAAATTGCACAAAATTTTGCAACATTTGTGTTCTCACGGCAGGAAAAAAAAAACAGGTGAGAAAAATGAGCGTGCTCAAGCTGTAAATATACTCTTAGCCTCATTTGTCAAAGGCAAATATTAAAAAGAGCAAAATTAGTGATTAGCTCATAGCAGTCAAATAAAGTAATTCAATCAGACAATTCCAAACCCACCAGATTTATTAGGAGTTGTGCGCCTTTGAAGAAATTAGGCATAATTCTTGCCAACGACACTCTTCAATTTCATTGGCGCAAAATATGTCATTATAATGAATTTGAGCCACTATTTACACGTGATCACCATTTTTTGGTGAATCTTTAAACTACTCCGCCATGTTCACACAGTGCAGTTTTTTCAGCTACAAGAAAGGCTGCATCCAAAAGAGAAGTATAAGGACGTATTCAGATGTTGTGGTTGAGGTGCGGTTAATAATCACATTTGAAAACCACATAGATAAACCCCATTAGTTTAAACCGTGATTTGATTCCATTTTTTGTTGCGGCTGCAGTAAGTTTCGCAACGATGAATCAAATCGCGATAAAAACGCATGCGGTTTCTGGATGCAAAATTTTTTTGTGTGCGTTTTAACCATACCTGCGCTTTGTGAACACAACTTTGCAGTTAAAAAAAAAAGGAAGGTCTCCTCTTACCTGGTGATGTGGAAGTCTGGTGGTTCTCCATGATGATGTCCCCATACTGATCCTTGTGTCCTTCTATATACTCCCACTCCTCCATGGAGAAATAGACAGAGACATCCTGACACCTTATATGTACCTGACACACAGAAAAAAAAAAAAATTCAGTGCGGAAAAAGGGTTTTTGACCCATCCGGGCTTCCGTAGTGTAAATAGCACATTCCTGGTTATGACGACAGCCCATAATTTTGTGGTTTCCTCCACACGATTATTTTATTATGCCTCGTATATACGACTAATCTACAAAATTACTTATCTGTAACTAGTATCTGAAGACAATACAAGTTATATCTATAAGTAATTTTTTTATTTAACTATTTAATTAAATATATTAACTTATGTCTATATTATACATAATGGCCCACATTTATTACTAATGGCGCATTTTGCGCCACTTGAATTGGAAAGAGTAATTGGCGAGAAGTGCACCTAAAGACGAATTTAGAATGATCTGTTTGAATATTTCCCTCCACTGATGTACGCCTTTTTTTAAACTTTTCCTTTGATAAATAAGGCTTAAAATGGACACTAACTTTTCAAACAATTTATGCTAATCTAATATTATACCTGATGTAGATTACCTTTATAATTTACTTACTGTTAAAATGTAGTTGTTTTATTCATGAAGATTTTGTGTGAAGTTACTGCCACTAGGTGTCTCCTTTTGTGCAGTCTTCTGTCCACCCTCTGTTGTCAAGCAAAACAGAATTGACAGACTGCAGAAGGTGGTGTGGGGGGGAGGGTCTTTTCACTGCCTGTCCTTACAAGTCAATGGGGAGGGGGAGCAGGGTAGGAGGCAGGACCAGAGTGAGAAAGACACAGACTGCTGGTAAGATTTCTATGTCACCCCGGTGCTGAATTCTCAGCTACACTGCTCATTTGACTTTCCCAAAACCCAGAATTGTCCTTCAAACTGCCAAATACACAAGTGTGATTCGTCACTCCACAGAACACGTTTCCACTGCTCCAGTGGTGGCGTGCTCTATATCACTCCATCCAAAACTTGGCATTGTGCATGGTACTGTAAGGCTGGCATGCAGCATCTTGGCCATGGAAACCCATGCCATAAAACTCCATTGATCTTTATGCTTCTTGCCCTTCACTTCTCTACCTCTTCCCCTTATTTAGTTTGGTGGTGTATACCAGGGCAAAATTGGAAGCAATAGAGTCCTTAAGAGGAATTTCCATTACTATAGTCATCATCCACACACAAGGTTATAGTCATCATCCACACACAAGGTTATAGTCAGCATCCACACACAAGGTTATAGTCATCATCCACACACAAGGTTATAGTCATCATCCACACACCTCCTTCCCGTTATTCCGAGCAGTCCTCACCTCTCCAGTCAGCAGCTCAGTGATCTTGTTGGTCAGGTCCAGGATCTCCTGATCTCTCTCATGTATTAGTGATTGAGGTGGAGACATCGTGATAGGAACCTGGTTCCTGCTCCGTCCTTCACCCTCTTCAGTTCTCTTCTTCACTACTATGTAATCCTGTACATGGAGAGACATTGATGTCACTTTATACATTCCCGTCACCTCTCCCGTCATGTGCTTGATGTATTAAGATACAAGTCATGACATGGGATATAATTCCCAGAATCCCTCACCTCTCCAGTCAGCAGGTAGATGATCTCTAGGGTGAGGTTTAATATTCTCTCAGTCATCCCATTTCTGTCCTTGTCCATCCTTAGGTGGTCAGTCAGGAAAATATATTTTTTCTTGCTTATGGAACCAGTGGGGAAACGGAGAGCGAATCATATAACATTTATAAATAACACTATATGAAGTATATTATCCATCTAATTGGGAGTTATACAAGAATACACACACCAGATATAAAGGACTCCTCATGTTTGGCGTCCTATACAATGTCCTTACATACAGTGCATAAATAACCATACGTCTTAACACCTTTGCCATATAGTAGCTAAATAGCAGTACCATATAAAGAAAGAACACAAACCATATGACATGGGAGACACCGTACTGAGCTGGGGAATTAATGGTCTGACTATATGTGGTAACACAGACTCTAATACGTCCGAATCAATCAGGATTTATATCAGGCAATGATACAGATATTGATCAAGCCTGAAAATGTTGCATGATACTTTGGGAATTTATTATTATTTGGAAGTAATTTTCTCACTTCACAATAATAATAATAAATTCTTTGAATGTCCTATGGATAAATGGCTTTACAAATCCCTTCCTGGCACTGGGGAACAAACTGAAAAATTCTTTACTTCCCCGTCACTAGAGGCACTAGACCGGTTTCTCCTCTGCCATTTGTCCTGGCCATAGAACCACTGATTATTATCGTAATCTCTGCTGGCAGTAATGTTTCTTGGCGGCACTTGGCTGGAACTGTTCGGATACACTGCGTAAAATTATGCAGCGTATCCAACCTAGAACCCGCAGCACACTCCAAACGAAAAACCTCAGATTGTAGTGCCGTTTTTCGGGTGTAATTTCCTCTGCAGAAAGGAGCACTTGGAAAAAAAACAAATAACTTTCATATATACCCTGGCTGTAGTCTTGGTGATGCGTCGCTCCGTTGACGTGCAGTTCAGCCTCCTGGGATGATGCTGCAGCCCATGTGACCGCTGCAGTCTGTGATTGGCTGCAGCAGTCACATGAGATGAAACATCATTCCAGGATGCTGGCCTGGAAGAACAGAAGATAGCATCGCTATGACAACGCACTGGTGGTAAGTGTAAGCGTCTTTTTTTTCAGATTTTTGCGGAATCGCTAAAGTCGCAACACTTGGCTATTTGTTGCAGGTTTTACATCCCCATTGAATTCTGTTTGAAAAAAACCTGCAACAGAAAAGCAACACAAATGCAGCATTAATTGACATGCGGTGGATTTGATATCCGCACCGCAGGTGAATTTATTAAATTGTTTGCTGCATTTTTTCCGCAGCGTGGGCATGAGATTTTCTAAATCTCATACACTTTGCTGCTACTGTAAATGCTGCAGAATTTCTGCACAGAATTCCGTTGCGAAAAATTCCTCAACGTTTACGCTACATGGGGACCCGGCCCTAGGCTGGATTCACACATGCAGTTTTTAGTGCAGTTTTAGGTGCAGTCTTTTGAGCCAAAGCCGGGAAGCGACAGGAAGGAAAAGTCCTTCCTTTATACTTCCCATTCCTTATTAACCCACTACTTGCATTGGCTCAAAAACACTGCATCAAACTGCATTTGTAATTCAAGCCTTAGGTTCAGGTCACACAGAATTTCTTTGGCGCTGATTTTGATGCGATAAACGCGTCGGAATCAGTGCCAAAAAGTGACCGGAATTGCCTTCCATTGAGATCAATTGGGGAGCTGAGGCTTTTTCTTTCCAGGGCGGCTGTTAGCCGCTCACAGGGAAAATAAGCAGCATATCCTTTCTTGCTGCGGTTTTCACCTCTGAACTCCCATTGCAATCAATGGGAGGCAGAAAAAACCTGGGGCGCTCGTTTCTGAGTGTTTTTAAAGGCATTTTTTGCCCACGATCCTTGCATTAGCTTCAATGGCCTGAAGGGCAAAAAATGCTGTGAAAAAAACATGAACAAATATGTGCGGGCAGGTCAAAATCTGCCTAAAAAATCCTGAAGGAATTCTGAGGCAGATTCATTGAGTGAAGGTGGCACCACTGGGACCCCAAACCTCTCTCTAGAACATGGCCCCACGAACCTCACCCTAACTATACCACTGTCAGTGGGCGGAGCCCACCAACATCAGAATGTAGGACGGTGCTCAAGGGGCTCTGTTCTAGACATTGAGGTATTTTTTTTCAATGGCACAAGCTGGACACAACATCTAACGGTTTGGGCATGCTGTAGGGCTCTGAAGGGAGGGAGCGCAATCTGGATTTTGGCAGGTCAATTTTGCTCGGTAGTAGTTTTGTTTGGGGATTTACAAATTTTCGTTTATTATGTGGGGATATATGTAATCTGTGAGGAGTAAATCAGGGTATATGTAAACTGTGAGGAGTACATCAGGGTATATGTAATCTGTGTGGAGTAGATCAGGGTGTATGTAATCTGTGCAGAGTACATCAGGGTATGTGCAATATGTGAGGAGTAAATCAGGGTATATGTAATCTGTACGGAGTACATGAGGGTATATGTAATCAGTGAGGAGTAGATCAGGGTATATGTAAACTGTGAGGAGTACATCAGGGTATATGTAAGCTGTGAGGAGTACATCAGGGTATATGTAACCTGTGAGGAGTACATCAGGGTATATGTAAGCTGTGAGGAGTAGATCAGGGTATATGTAATCTGTGAGGAGTACATCAGGGTATATGTAATCTGTGCGGAGAACATCAGGGTGTATGTAATATGTGAGGAGTACATCAGGGTATATGTAATATGTGAGGAGTACATCCGGGTATATGTAATATGTGAGGAGTACATCAGGGTATATGTAATATGTGAGGAGTACATCCGGGTATATGTAATATGTGAGGAGTACATCAGGGTGTATGTAATATGTGATGAGAACATCAGTATATATGTAAACTGTGAGGAGTACATCAGGGTATATGTAAGCTGTGAGGAGTACATCAGGGTATATGTAAGCTGTGAGGAGTACATCAGGGTATATGTAAACTGTGAGGAGTACATCAGGGTATATGTAAACTGTGAGGAGTACATCAGGGTATATGTAAACTGTGAGGAGTACATCAGGGCATATGTAATCTGTGTGGAGTACATCAGGGTATATGTAATATGTGAAAAGTACATCAGGGTATATGTAATCTGTGAAGAGTACATCTGGGTATATGTAGTATGTGAGGAGTACATCAGGGTATATGTAAGCTGTGCGGAGTACATCAGGGTATATGTAATCTGTGAGGAGTACATCAGGGTATATGTAATATGTGAGGAGTACATCAGGGTATATGTAATATGTGAGGAGTACATCAGGGAATATGTAAGCTGTGCCGAGTACATCAGGGTATATGTAATCTGTGAGGAGTACATCAGGGTATATGTAATATGTGAGGAGTAGATCAGGGTATATGTAAACTGTGAGGAGTACATCAGGGGATATGTAATCTGTGAGGAGTACATCAGGGTATATGTAAACTGTGAGGAGTACATCAGGGTATAGGTAATCTGAGCGGAGAACATCAGGGTATATGTAATATGTGAGGAGTACATCAGTATATATGTAAACTGTGAGGAGTACATCAGGATATATGTAAGCTGTGAGGAGTACATCAGGGTATATGTAAGCTGTGCGGAGTACATCAGGGTATATGTAATATGTGCGGAGTAAATCAGGGTATATGTAATCTGTAAGGAGTACATCAGGGTATATGTAAGCTGTGCAGAGTACATCAGGATATATGTTATATGTGAGGAGTACATCAGGGTATATGTTAGCTGTGAGGAGTACATCAGGGTATATGTAATCTGTGAGGAGTACATCAGGGGAAGTGTAATCTGTGAGGAGTACAACAGGGTATATGTAATATGTGAGGAGTACATCAGGGTATATGTAATCTGTGAGGAGTACATCAGGGTATATGTAACCTGTGAGGAGTACATCAGGGCAAATGTAATATGTGAGGAGTACATCATGGCATATGTAATCTGTGCGGAGTACATCAGGGTATATGTAATATGTGAGGAGTACATCAGGGTATATGTGAGCTGTGTGGAGTGTATCAGGATATATGTAATCTGTGAGGAGTACATCAGGGTATATGTAAACTGTGTGGAGTACATCAGGATATATGTAAGCTGTGCGGAGTACATCAGGATATATGTAATATGTGAGGAGTACATCAGGGTATATGTAAGCTGTGAGGAGTACATCAGGATATATGTAATCTGTGAGGAGTACATCAGGGTATATATAATATGTGAGGAGTACATCAGGATATATGTAATATGTGCGGAGTACATCAGGGTATATGTAAACTGTGAGGAGTACATCAGGGTATATGTTAGCTGTGAGGAGTACATCAGGGTATATGTAATTTGTGAGGAGTACATCATGGTATATGTAATATGTGAGGAGTACATCAGCGTATATGTAAACTGTGAGGAGTACATCAGGGTATATGTAATATGTGAGGAGTACATCAGGGTATATGTAAGCTGTGCAGAGTACATAAGGGTATATGTAATATGTGAGGAGTACATCAGGGTATATGTAATATGTGAGGAGTACATCAGGGTATATGTAATCTGTGAGGAGTACATCAGGGTATATGTAATCTGTGCGGAGTACATCAGGGTATATGTAATATGTGAGGAGTACATAAGGGTATATGTAAGCTGTGTGGAGTATATCAGGATATATGTAATCTGTGAGGAGTACATCAGGGTATATGTAAGCTGTGCGGAGTACATCAGGATATATGTAACATGTGAGGAGTACATCAGGGTATATGTAAGCTGTGAGGAGTACATCAGGGTATATGTAATCTGTGAGGAGTACATCAGGGTATATGTAATCTGTGAGAAGTACATCAGGGTATATGTAATCTGTGAGGAGTACATCAGGGTATATGTAATATGTGAGGAGTACATCAGGGTATATGTAATATGTGAGGAGTACATCATGGTATATGTAATATGTGCAGAGTACATCAGGGTATATGTAAGCTGTGCGGAGTACATCAGGGTATATGTAATATGTGAGGAGTACATCAGGGTATATGTAAGCTGTGCGGAGTACATCAGGGTATATGTAATATGTGAGGAGTACATCAGGGTATATGTAATATGTGAGGAGTACATCAGGGTATATGTAATCTGTGAGGAGTACATCAGGGTATATGTAATCTGTGAGGAGTACATCAGGGTATATGTAACCTGTGAGGAGTACATCAGGGTATATGTAATATGTGCGGAGTACATCAGGGTAAATGTAAACTGTGAGGAGTACATCAGGGTATATGTTAGCTGTGAGGAGTACATTAGGGTATATGTAATCTGTGAGGAGTACATCAGGGCAAATGTAATCTGTGAGGAGTACATCAGGGTAAATGTAATATGTGAGGAGTACATCAGGGTATATGTAATCTGTGAGGAGTACATCAGGGTATATGTAACCTGTGAGGAGTATATCAGGGCAAATGTAATATGTGAGGAGTACATCAGGGTATATGTAATATGTGAAAAGTACATCAGGGTATATGTAATCTGTGAGGAGTACATCTGGGTATATGTAATATATGAGGAGTACATCAGGGTATATGTAAGCTGTGCGGAGTACATCAGGGAATATGTAATCTGTGAGGAGTACATCAGGTTACATGTAATATGTGAGGAGTACATCAGGGTATATGTAATATGTGAGGAGTACATCAGGGTATATGTAAACTGTGCGGAGTACATCAGGGTATATGTAATATGTGAGGAGTACATCAGTATATATGTAAACTGTGAGGAGTACATTAGGGTTTATGTAAGCTGTGAGGAGTACATCAGGGTATATGTAAGCTGTGCGGAGTACATCAGGGAATATGTAATCTGTGAGGAGTACATCAGGGTACATGTAATATGTGAGGAGTACATCAGGGTATATGTAATCTGTGAGGAGTAGATCAGGGTATAGGTAATCTGTGCGGAGAACATCAGGGTATATGTAATATGTGAGGAGTACATCAGTATATATGTAAACTGTGAGGAGTACATCAGGGTATATGTAAGCTGTGAGGAGTACATCAGGGTATATGTAAGCTGTGAGGAGTACATCAGGGTATATGTAAACTGTGAGGAGTACATCAGGGTATATGTAAGCTGTGAGGAGTACATCAGGGTATATGTAAGCTGTGAGGAGTACATCAGGGTATATGTAATATGTGAGGAGTACATCAGGGTATATGTAATATGTGAGGAGTACATCAGGGTATATGTAATCTGTGCGGAGTACATCAGGGTATATGTAACCTGTGAGGAGTATATCAGGGCAAATGTAATATGTGAGGAGTACATCAGGGTATATGTAATATGTGAAAAGTACATCAGGGTATATGTAATCTGTGAGGAGTACATCTGGGTATATGTAATATGTGAGGAGTACATCAGGGTATATGTAAGCTGTGCGGAGTACATGAGGGAATATGTAATCTGTGAGGAGTACATCAGGGTACATGTAATATGTGAGGAGTACATCAGGGTATATGTAATATGTGAGGAGTACATCAGGGTATATGTGAGCTGTGTGGAGTGTATCAGGATATATGTAATCTGTGAGGAGTACATCAGGGTATATGTAAGCTGTGAGGAGTAGATCAGGGTATATGTAATCTGTGAGGAGTACATCAGGGTATATGTAAACTGTGCGGAGTACATCAGGGTATATGTAATATGTGAGGAGTACATCAGTATATATGTAAACTGTGAGGAGTACATCAGGGTATATGTAAGCTGTGAGGAGTACATCAGGGTACATGTAATATGTGAGGAGTACATCAGGGTATATGTAAGCTGTGAGGAGTAGATCAGGGTATATGTAATCTGTGAGGAGTACATCAGGGTATATGTAAGCTGTGAGGAGTACATCAGGGTATATGTAATCTGTGAGGAGTACATCAGGGTATATGTAATATGTGAGGAGTACATCAGGGTATATGTAATATGTGAGGAGTACATTAGGGTATATGTAATATGTGAGGAGTACATCAGGGTATATGTAATCTGTGAGGAGTACATCAGGGTATATGTAATATGTGAGGAGTACATCAGGGTATATGTAATCTGTGAGGAGTACATTAGGGTATATGTAATCTGTGAGGAGTACATCAGGGTATATGTAATCTGTGAGGAGTACATCAGGGTATATGTAATATGTGAGGAGTACATCAGGGTATATGTAATATGTGAGGAGTACATCAGGGTATATGTAATATGTGAGGAGTACATCAGGGTATATGTAAACTGTGAGGAGTACATCAAGGTATATGTAATCTGTGAGGAGTACATCAGGGTATATGTAATATGTGAGGAGTACATCAGGGTATATGTAATATGTGAGGAGTACTTCAAGGTATATGTAATCGGTGAGGAGTACATCAGGGTATATGTAATATGTGAGGAGTACATCAGGGTATATGTAATATGTGAGGAGTACATCATGGTATATGTAATCTGTGAGGAGTACATCAGGGTATATGTAAACTGTGAGGAGTACATCAAGGTATATGTAATCTGTGAGGAGTACATCAGGGTATATGTAATATGTGCAGAGTACATCAGGGTATATGTAAGCTGTGCGGAGTACATCAGGGTATATTGAATATGTGAGGAGTACATCAGGGTATATGTAAGCTGTGCGGAGTACATCAGGGTATATGTAATATGTGAGGAGTACATCAGGGTATATGTAATATGTGAGGAGTACATCAGGGTATATGTAATCTGTGAGGAGTACATCAGGGTATATGTAATCTGTGCGAAGTACATCAGGATATATGTAATCTGTGAGGAGTACATCATGGTATATGTAATATGTGCAGAGTACATCAGGGTATATGTAAGCTGTGCGGAGTACATCAGGGTATATTGAATATGTGAGGAGTACATCAGGGTATATGTAAGCTGTGCGGAGTACATCAGGGTATATGTAATATGTGAGGAGTACATCAGGGTATATGTAATATGTGAGGAGTACATCAGGGTATATGTAATCTGTGAGGAGTACATCAGGGTATATGTAATCTGTGCGAAGTACATCAGGATATATGTAATCTGTGAGGAGTACATCAGGGTATATGTAAGCTGTGCGGAGTACATCAGGGTATATGTAAGCTGTGCGGAGTACATCAGGATATATGTAACATGTGAGGAGTACATCAGGGTATATGTAAGCTGTGAGGAGTACATCAGGGTATATGTAATATGTGCAGAGTACATCAGGGTATATGTAATATGTGAGGAGTACATCAGGGTATATGTAAGCTGTGCGGAGTACATCAGGTTATATGTTATATGTAATATGTGAGGAGTACATCAGGGTATATGTAATATGTGAGGAGTACATCAGGGTATATGTAATCTGTGAGGAGTACATCAGGGTATATGTAATCTGTGAGGAGTACATCAGGGTATATGTAATATGTGAGGAGTACATCAGGGTATATGTAATCTGTGAGGAGTACATCAGGGTACATGTAATATGTGAGGAGTACATCAGGGTATATGTAATATGTGATGAGTACATCAGGGTATATGTAAACTGTGCGGAGTACATCAGGGTATATGTAATATGTGAGGAGTACATCAGTATATATGTAAACTGTGAGGAGTACATCAGGGTATATGTAAGCTGTGAGGAGTACATCAGGGTACATGTAATATGTGAGGAGTACATCAGGGTATATGTAAGCTGTGAGGAGTAGATCAGGGTATATGTAATCTGTGAGGAGTACATCAGGGTATATGTAAGCTGTGAGGAGTACATCAGGGTATATGTAATCTGTGAGGAGTACATCAGGGTATATGTAATATGTGAGGAGTACATCAGGGTATATGTAATATGTGAGGAGTACATTAGGGTATATGTAATATGTGAGGAGTACATCAGGGTATATGTAATCTGTGAGGAGTACATCAGGGTATATGTAATATGTGAGGAGTACATCAGGGTATATGTAATCTGTGAGGAGTACATTAGGGTATATGTAATCTGTGAGGAGTACATCAGGGTATATGTAATCTGTGAGGAGTACATCAGGGTATATGTAATATGTGAGGAGTACATCAGGGTATATGTAATATGTGAGGAGTACATCAGGGTATATGTAATATGTGAGGAGTACATCAGGGTATATGTAATCTGTGAGGAGTACATCAGGGTATATGTAAACTGTGAGGAGTACATCAAGGTATATGTAATCTGTGAGGAGTACATCAGGGTATATGTAATATGTGAGGAGTACATCAGGGTATATGTAATATGTGAGGAGTACTTCAAGGTATATGTAATCGGTGAGGAGTACATCAGGGTATATGTAATATGTGAGGAGTACATCAGGGTATATGTAATATGTGAGGAGTACATCATGGTATATGTAATCTGTGAGGAGTACATCAGGGTATATGTAAACTGTGAGGAGTACATCAAGGTATATGTAATCTGTGAGGAGTACATCAGGGTATATGTAATATGTGCAGAGTACATCAGGGTATATGTAAGCTGTGCGGAGTACATCAGGGTATATTGAATATGTGAGGAGTACATCAGGGTATATGTAAGCTGTGCGGAGTACATCAGGGTATATGTAATATGTGAGGAGTACATCAGGGTATATGTAATATGTGAGGAGTACATCAGGGTATATGTAATCTGTGAGGAGTACATCAGGGTATATGTAATCTGTGCGAAGTACATCAGGATATATGTAATCTGTGAGGAGTACATCATGGTATATGTAATATGTGCAGAGTACATCAGGGTATATGTAAGCTGTGCGGAGTACATCAGGGTATATTGAATATGTGAGGAGTACATCAGGGTATATGTAAGCTGTGCGGAGTACATCAGGGTATATGTAATATGTGAGGAGTACATCAGGGTATATGTAATATGTGAGGAGTACATCAGGGTATATGTAATCTGTGAGGAGTACATCAGGGTATATGTAATCTGTGCGAAGTACATCAGGATATATGTAATCTGTGAGGAGTACATCAGGGTATATGTAAGCTGTGCGGAGTACATCAGGGTATATGTAAGCTGTGCGGAGTACATCAGGATATATGTAACATGTGAGGAGTACATCAGGGTATATGTAAGCTGTGAGGAGTACATCAGGGTATATGTAATATGTGCAGAGTACATCAGGGTATATGTAATATGTGAGGAGTACATCAGGGTATATGTAAGCTGTGCGGAGTACATCAGGTTATATGTTATATGTAATATGTGAGGAGTACATCAGGGTATATGTAATATGTGAGGAGTACATCAGGGTATATGTAATCTGTGAGGAGTACATCAGGGTATATGTAATCTGTGAGGAGTACATCAGGGTATATGTAATATGTGAGGAGTACATCAGGGTATATGTAACCTGTGAGGAGTACATCAGGGTATTTTAATATGTGAGGAGTACATCATGGTATATGTAATATGTGAGGAGTACATCAGGATATATGTAATATGTGAGGAGTACATCAGGGTATATGTAAGCTGTGAGGAGTACATCAGGGTATATGTAATCTGTGAGGAGTACATAAGGGTATATGTAATCTGTGCGGAGTACATCAGGGTATATGTAAGATGTGCGGAGTACATAAGGGTATATGTAATATGTGAAGAGTACATTAGGGTATATGTAATCTGTGAGGAGTACATCAGGGTATATGTAATATGTGAGGAGTACTTTAGGATATATGTAATATGTGAGGAGTACATCAGGGTATATGTAAGATGTGCGGAGTACATCAGGGTATATGTAATATTTGAGGAGTACATCAGGGTATATGTAATCTGTGAGGAGTACATCAGGGTATATGTAATCTGTGAGGAGTACATCAGGGTATATGTAAGCTGTGAGGTGTACATTAGGGTATATGTAATCTGTGAGGAGTACATCAGGGTATATGTAATATGTGAGGAGTACATTAGGGTATATGTAATATGTGAGGAGTACATCAGGGTATATGTAATATGTGAGGAATACATCAGGATATATGTAATATGTGAGGAATACATCAGGATATATGTAATATGTGAGGAGTACATCAGGGTATATGTAAACTGTGCAGAATACATCATGGTATTTGTAATATTTGAGGAGTACATCAGGGTATATTTAATCTGTGAGGAGTACATCAGGGTATATGTAATATGTGAGGAGTACATCAGGGTATATGTAATCTGTGAGGAGTACATCAGGGTATATGTAATCTGTGAGGAGTACATCAGGGTATATGTAAGCTGTGAGGAGTACATCAGGGTATATGTAATCTTTGAGGAGTACATCAGGGTATATGTAATATGTGAGGAGTACATCATGGTATATGTAATATTTGCAGAGTACATCAGGGTATATGTAATATGTAAGGAGTACATCAGGGTATATGTAAGCTGTGCGGAGTACATCAGGTTATATGTTATATGTAATATGTGAGGAGTACATCAGGGTATATGTAATCTGTGAGGAGTACATCAGGGTATATGTAATCTGTGAGGAGTACATCAGGGTATATGTAATATGTGAGGAGTACATCAGGGTATATGTAACCTGTGAGGAGTACATCAGGGTATATGTAATATGTGAGGAGTACATCATGGTATATGTAATATGTGAGGAGTACATCAGGATATATGTAATATGTGAGGAGTACATCAGGGTATATGTAAGCTGTGAGGAGTACATCAGGGTATATGTAATCAGTGGGGAGTACATAAGGGTATATGTAATCTGTGCGGAGTACATCAGGGTATATGTAAGATGTGCGGAGTACATAAGGGTATATGTAATATGTGAAGAGTACATTAGGGTATATGTAATCTGTGAGGAGTACATCAGGGTATATGTAATATGTGAGGAGTACTTTAGGATATATGTAATATGTGAGGAGTACATCAGGGTATATGTAAGCTGTGCGGAGTACATCAGGGTATATGTAATATTTGAGGAGTACATCAGGGTATATGTAATCTGTGAGGAGTACATCAGGGTATATGTAATCTGTGAGGAGTACAT
Source organism: Rhinoderma darwinii (assembly GCF_050947455.1). Taxonomy (NCBI): domain Eukaryota; kingdom Metazoa; phylum Chordata; class Amphibia; order Anura; family Rhinodermatidae; genus Rhinoderma; species Rhinoderma darwinii. The sequence continues at coordinate 89,449,590 of NC_134697.1, read as the reverse complement.
CAGGGTATATGTAATCAGTGGGGAGTACATAAGGGTATATGTAATCTGTGCGGAGTACATCAGGGTATATGTAAGATGTGCGGAGTACATAAGGGTATATGTAATATGTGAAGAGTACATTAGGGTATATGTAATCTGTGAGGAGTACATCAGGGTATATGTAATCTGTGAGGAGTACATCAGGGTATATGTAATATGTGAGGAGTACATAAGGGTATATGTAAGCTGTGTGGGGTATATCAGGATATATGTAATCTGTGAGGAGTACATCAGGGTATATGTAAGCTGTGCGGAGTGCATCAGGATATATGTAACATGTGAGGAGTACATCAGGGTATATGTAAGCTGTGAGGAGTACATCAGGGTATATGTAATCTGTGAGAAGTACATCAGGGTATATGTAATCTGTGAGGAGTACATCAGGGTATATGTAATATGTGAGGAGTACATCAGGGTATATGTAATATGTGAGGAGTACATCATGGTATATGTAATATGTGCAGAGTACATCAGGGTATATGTAAGCTGTGCGGAGTACATCAGGGTATATGTAATATGTGAGGAGTACATCAGGGTATATGTAAGCTGTGCGGAGTACATCAGGGTATATGTAATATGTGAGGAGTACATCAGGGTATATGTAATATGTGAGGAGTACATCAGGGTATATGTAATCTGTGAGGAGTACATCAGGGTATATGTAATCTGTGAGGAGTACATCAGGGTATATGTAACCTGTGAGGAGTACATCAGGGTATATGTAATATGTGCGGAGTACATCAGGGTATATGTAAACTGTGAGGAGTACATCAGGGTATATGTTAGCTGTGAGGAGTACATTAGGGTATATGTAATCTGTGAGGAGTACATCAGGGCAAATGTAATCTGTGAGGAGTACATCAGGGTAAATGTAATATGTGAGGAGTACATCAGGGTATATGTAATCTGTGAGGAGTACATCAGGGTATATGTAACCTGTGAGGAGTATATCAGGGCAAATTTAATATGTGAGGAGTACATCAGGGTATATGTAATATGTGAAAAGTACATCAGGGTATATGTAATCTGTGAGGAGTACATCTGGGTATATGTAATATATGAGGAGTACATCAGGGTATATGTAAGCTGTGCGGAGTACATCAGGGAATATGTAATCTGTGAGGAGTACATCAGGTTACATGTAATATGTGAGGAGTACATCAGGGTATATGTAATATGTGAGGAGTACATCAGGGTATATGTAAACTGTGCGGAGTACATCAGGGTATATGTAATATGTGAGGAGTACATCAGTATATATGTAAACTGTGAGGAGTACATTAGGGTTTATGTAAGCTGTGAGGAGTACATCAGGGTATATGTAAGCTGTGCGGAGTACATCAGGGAATATGTAATCTGTGAGGAGTACATCAGGGTACATGTAATATGTGAGGAGTACATCAGGGTATATGTAATCTGTGAGGAGTAGATCAGGGTATAGGTAATCTGTGCGGAGAACATCAGGGTATATGTAATATGTGAGGAGTACATCAGTATATATGTAAACTGTGAGGAGTACATCAGGGTATATGTAAGCTGTGAGGAGTACATCAGGGTATATGTAAGCTGTGAGGAGTACATCAGGGTATATGTAAACTGTGAGGAGTACATCAGGGTATATGTAAGCTGTGAGGAGTACATCAGGGTATATGTAAGCTGTGAGGAGTACATCAGGGTATATGTAATATGTGAGGAGTACATCAGGGTATATGTAATATGTGAGGGGTACATCAGGGTATATGTAATCTGTGCGGAGTACATCAGGGTATATGTAACCTGTGAGGAGTATATCAGGGCAAATGTAATATGTGAGGAGTACATCAGGGTATATGTAATATGTGAAAAGTACATCAGGGTATATGTAATCTGTGAGGAGTACATCTGGGTATATGTAATATGTGAGGAGTACATCAGGGTATATGTAAGCTGTGCGGAGTACATGAGGGAATATGTAATCTGTGAGGAGTACATCAGGGTACATGTAATATGTGAGGAGTACATCAGGGTATATGTAATATGTGATGAGTACATCAGGGTATATGTAAACTGTGCGGAGTACATCAGGGTATATGTAATATGTGAGGAGTACATCAGTATATATGTAAACTGTGAGGAGTACATCAGGGTATATGTAAGCTGTGAGGAGTACATCAGGGTACATGTAATATGTGAGGAGTACATCAGGGTATATGTAATCTGTGAGGAGTAGATCAGGGTATAGGTAATCTGTGCGGAGAACATCAGGGTATATGTAATATGTGAGGAGTACATCAGTATATATGTAAACTGTGAGGAGTACATCAGGGTATATGTAAGCTGTGCGGAGTACATCAGGGTATATGTAATATGTGAGGAGTACATCAGGGTATATGTAAACTGTGAGGAGTACATCAGGGTATATGTAAGCTGTGAGGAGTACATCAGGGTATATGTAAGCTGTGAGGAGTACATCAGGGTATATGTAATCTGTGAGGAGTACATCAGGGTATATGTAATCTGTGCGGAGTACATCAGGGTATATGTAAGATGTGCGGAGTACATCAGGGTATATGTAATATGTGAGGAGTACATCAGAGTATATGTAAGCTGTGCGGAGTACATCAGGGTATATGTAATATGTGAGGAGTACATCAGGGTATATGTAAGCTGTGAGGAGTACATCAGGGTATATGTAATATGTGAGGAGTACATCAGGGTATATGTAATCTGTGAGGAGTACATCAGGGTATATGTAAACTGTGCGGAGTACATAATGGTATATGTAATATTTGAGGAGTACATCAGGGTATATTTAATCTGTGAGGAGTACATCAGGGTATATGTAAGCTGTGCGGAGTACATCAGGGTATATGTAAGCTGTGAGGAGTACATCAGGGTATATGTAATCTGTGAGGAGTACATCAGGGTATATGTAATCTGTGAGGAGTACATCAGGGTATATGTAATATGTGAGGAGTACATCAGGGTATATGTAATCTGTGAGGAGTACATTAGGGTATATGTAATCTGTGAGGAGTACATCAGGGTATATGTAAACTGTGAGGAGTACATCAAGGTATATGTAATCTGTGAGGAGTACATCAGGGTATATGTAATATGTGAGGAGTACATCAGGGTATATGTAATATGTGAGGAGTACATCAGGGTATATGTAATATGTGAGGAGTACATCAGGGTATATGTAATCTGTGAGGAGTACATCAGGGTATATGTAAACTGTGAGGAGTACATCAAGGTATATGTAATCTGTGAGGAGTACATCAGGGTATATGTAATATGTGAGGAGTACATCAGGGTATATGTAATATGTGAGGAGTACTTCAAGGTATATGTAATCGGTGAGGAGTACATCAGGGTATATGTAATATGTGAGGAGTACATCAGGGTATATGTAATATGTGAGGAGTACATCATGGTATATGTAATATGTGCAGAGTACATCAGGGTATATGTAAGCTGTGCGGAGTACATCAGGGTATATTGAATATGTGAGGAGTACATCAGGGTATATGTAAGCTGTGCGGAGTACATCAGGGTATATGTAATATGTGAGGAGTACATCAGGGTATATGTAATATGTGAGGAGTACATCAGGGTATATGTAATCTGTGAGGAGTACATCAGGGTATATGTAATCTGTGCGAAGTACATCAGGATATATGTAATCTGTGAGGAGTACATCAGGGTATATGTAAGCTGTGCGGAGTACATCAGGGTATATGTAAGCTGTGCGGAGTACATCAGGATATATGTAACATGTGAGGAGTACATCAGGGTATATGTAAGCTGTGCGGAGTACATCAGGTTATATGTTATATGTAATATGTGAGGAGTACATCAGGGTATATGTAATATGTGAGGAGTACATCAGGGTATATGTAATCTGTGAGGAGTACATCAGGGTATATGTAATATGTGAGGAGTACATCAGGGTATATGTAATATGTGAGGAGTACATTAGGGTATATGTAATCTGTGAGGAGTACATCAGGGTATATGTAATCTGTGAGGAGTACATCAGGGTATATGTAATATGTGAGGAGTACATTAGGGTATATGTAATATGTGAGGAGTACATCAGGGTATATGTAATCTGTGAGGAGTACATCAGGGTATATGTAATATGTGAGGAGTACATCAGGGTATATGTAATCTGTGAGGAGTACATCAGGGTATATGTAATCTGTGAGGAGTACATCAGGGTATATGTAATCTGTGAGGAGTACATCAGGGTATATGTAAACTGTGAGGAGTACATCAAGGTATATGTAATCTGTGAGGAGTACATCAGGGTATATGTAATATGTGAGGAGTACATCAGGGTATATGTAATATGTGAGGAGTACATCAGGGTATATGTAAGCTGTGAGGGTACATCAGGGTATATGTAATATGTGAAGAGTATATCAGGGTATATGTAAGCTGTGAGGAGTACATCAGGGTATATGTAATATGTGAGGAGTACATCAGGGTATATGTAAATTGTGAGGAGTACATCTGGATATATGTAATCTGTGAGGAGTACATCAGGGTATATGTAATATGTGAGGAGTACATCAGGGTATATGTAATCTGTGAGGAGTACATACGGATATATGTAAGCTGTGCGGAGTACATCAGGGTATATGTAACCTGTGAGGAGTACATCAGGGTATATGTAAGCTGTGAGGAGTACATCAGGGTATATGTAATCTGTGAGGAGTACATCAGGGTATATGTAATATGTGAGGAGTACATTAGGGTATATGTAATATGTGAGGAGTACATCAGGGTATATGTAATCTGTGAGGAGTACATCAGGGTATATGTAATATGTGAGGAGTACATCAGGATATATGTAATATGTGAGGAGTACATCAGGGTATATGTAAACTGTGCGGAGTACATCATGGTATATGTAATATTTGAGGAGTACATCAGGGTATATTTAATCTGTGAGGAGTACATCAGGGTATATGTAATATGTGAGGAGTACATCAGGGTATATGTAATCTGTGAGGAGTACATCAGGGTATATGTAAACTGTGAGGAGTACATCAAGGTATATGTAATCTGTGAGGAGTACATCAGGGTATATGTAATCGGTGAGGAGTGCATCAGGGTATATGTAATATGTGAGGAGTACATCAGGGTATATGTAATATGTGAGGAGTACATCATGGTATATGTAATATGTGCAGAGTACATCAGGGTATATGTAAGCTGTGCGGAGTACATCAGGGTATATTGAATATGTGAGGAGTACATCAGGGTATATGTAAGCTGTGCGGAGTACATCAGGGTATATGTAATATGTGAGGAGTACATCAGGGTATATGTAATATGTGAGGAGTACATCAGGGTATATGTAATCTGTGAGGAGTACATCAGGGTATATGTAATCTGTGCAAAGTACATCAGGATATATGTAATCTGTGAGGAGTACATCATGGTATATGTAATATGTGCAGAGTACATCAGGGTATATGTAAGCTGTGCGGAGTACATCAGGGTATATTGAATATGTGAGGAGTACATCAGGGTATATGTAAGCTGTGCGGAGTACATCAGGGTATATGTAATATGTGAGGAGTACATCAGGGTATATGTAATATGTGAGGAGTACATCAGGGTATATGTAATCTGTGAGGAGTACATCAGGGTATATGTAATCTGTGCGAAGTACATCAGGATATATGTAATCTGTGAGGAGTACATCAGGGTATATGTAAGCTGTGCGGAGTACATCAGGGTATATGTAAGCTGTGCGGAGTACATCAGGATATATGTAACATGTGAGGAGTACATCAGGGTATATGTAAGCTGTGAGGAGTACATCAGGGTATATGTAATCTGTGAGGAGTACATCAGGGTATATGTAATATGTGAGGAGTACATCAGGGTATATGTAATATGTGAGGAGTACATCAGGGTATATGTAATATGTGCAGAGTACATCAGGGTATATGTAATATGTGAGGAGTACATCAGGGTATATGTAAGCTGTGCGGAGTACATCATGTTATATGTAATATGTGAGGAGTACATCAGGGTATATGTAATATGTGAGGAGTACATCAGGGTATATGTAATCTGTGAGGAGTACATCAGGGTATATGTAATCTGTGAGGAGTACATCAGGGTATATGTAATATGTGAGGAGTACATCAGGGTATATGTAACCTGTGAGGAGTACATCAGGGTATATGTAATATGTGAGGAGTACATCATGGTATATGTAATATGTGAGGAGTACATCAGGATATATGTAATATGTGATGAGTACATCAGGGTATATGTAAGCTGTGAGGAGTACATCAGGGTATATGTAATCTGTGAGGAGTACATAAGGGTATATATAATCTGTGCGGAGTATATCAGGGTATATGTAAGATGTGCGGAGTACATAAGGGTATATGTAATATGTGAAGAGTACATTAGGGTATATGTAATCTGTGAGGAGTACATCAGGGTATATGTAATATGTGAGGAGTACTTTAGGATATATGTAATATGTGAGGAGTACATCAGGGTATATGTAAGCTGTGCGGAGTACATCAGGGTATATGTAATATTTGAGGAGTACATCAGGGTATATGTAATCTGTGAGGAGTACATCAGGGTATATGTAATCTGTGAGGAGTACATCAGGGTATATGTAAGCTGTGAGGTGTACATCAGGGTATATGTAATCTGTGAGGAGTACATCAGGGTATATGTAATATGTGAGGAGTACATTAGGGTATATGTAATATGTGAGGAGTACATCAGGGTATATGTAATCTGTGAGGAGTACATCAGGGTATATGTAATATGTGAGGAATACATCAGGATATATGTAATATGTGAGGAGTACATCAGGGTATATGTAAACTGTGCGGAATACATCATGGTATATGTAATATTTGAGGAGTACATCAGGGTATATTTAATCTGTGAGGAGTACATCAGGGTATATGTAATATGTGAGGAATACATCAGGGTATATGTAATCTGTGAGGAGTACATCAGGGTATATGTAATCTGTGAGGAGTACATCAGGGTATATGTAAGCTGTGAGGAGTACATCAGGGTATATGTAATCTGTGAGGAGTACATCAGGGTATATGTAATATGTGAGGAGTACATCAGGGTATATGTAATATGTGAGGAGTACATCAGGGTATATGTAATATGTGAGGAGTACATCATGGTATATGTAATATGTGCAGAGTACATTAGGGTATATGTAATATGTGAGGAGTACATCAGGGTATATGTAAGCTGTGCGGAGTACATCAGGTTATATGTTATATGTAATATGTGAGGAGTACATCAGGGTATATGTAATATGTGAGGAGTACATCAGGGTATATGTAATCTGTGAGGAGTACATCAGGGTATATGTAATCTGTGAGGAGTACATCAGGGTATATGTAATCTGTGAGGAGTACATCAGGGTATATGTAATATGTGAGGAGTACATCAGGGTATATGTAACCTGTGAGGAGTACATCAGGGTATATGTAATATGTGAGGAGTACATCAGGGTATATGTAATCTGTGAGGAGTACATCAGGGTATATGTAAGCTGTGAGGAGTACATCAGGGTATATGTAATCTGTGAGGAGTACATCAGGGTATATGTAATATGTGAGGAGTACATCAGGATATATGTAATATGTGAGGAGTACATCAGGGTATATGTAAACTGTGCGGAGTACATCAGGGTATATGTAATATTTGAGGAGTACATCAGGGTATATGTAATCTGTGAGGAGTACATCAGGGTATATGTAATCTGTGAGGAGTACATCAGGGTATATGTAATCTGTGAGGAGTACATCAAGGTATATGTAATCTGTGAGGAGTACATCAGGGTATATGTAATATGTGAGGAGTACATCAGGGTATATGTAATATGTGAGGAGTACATCAGGGTATATGTAAGCTGTGAGGGGTACATCAGGGTATATGTAATATGTGAAGAGTATATCAGGGTATATGTAAGCTGTGAGGAGTACATCAGGGTATATGTAATATGTGAGGAGTACATCAGGGTATATGTAAACTGTGAGGAGTACATCTGGATATATGTAATCTGTGAGGAGTACATCAGGGTATATGTAATATGTGAGGAGTACATCAGGGTATATGTAATCTGTGAGGAGTACATATGGATATATGTAAGCTGTGCGGAGTACATCAGGGTATATGTAATCTGTGAGGAGTACATCAGGGTATATGTAAGCTGTGAGGAGTACATCAGGGTATATGTAATCTGTGAGGAGTACATCAGGGTATATGTAATATGTGAGGAGTACATCAGGGTATATGTAATCTGTGAGGAGTACATCAGGGTATATGTAATATGTGAGGAGTACATCAGGGTATATGTAATATGTGAGAAGTACATCAGGGTATATGTAATATGTGAGGAGTACATCAGGGTATATGTAATCTGTGAGGAGTACATCAGGGTATATGTAATATGTGAGGAGTACATCAGGATATATGTAATATGTGAGGAGTACATCAGGGTATATGTAAACTGTGCGGAGTACATCAGGGTATATGTAATAGCAGCGTTTAAGGAGGGAGGCATGAAACACGTCGTGTACTCGAAAAGATGGGGGCAACTCCAGTCGGAAGGAGACAGGATTGAGGACTTCAATGACCTTGTACGGCCCTAAAAACCGGGGAGCAAACTTCTTGGACGGGACTTTAAGGCGCAAGTTCTTTGACGATATCCCGACCATAAACAAGGGGTTAGCAGAACGTCTTCTATCTGCCTGAGTTTTTTGTATGCTCTGGGACGCCTCTAGGTTCTTCTGATCCTGGGCCCAGACTGTGCACAGTTCCCGATGAACGACCTCTACCTCGGGATTGTTGGAACTACCAGGTGAAACGGAGGAGAACCGTGGATTAAACCCAAAATTACAGAAAAAGGGGGAGACCCCTGACGTGTTACTGACCCGGTTATTAAGGGAAAATTCGGCGAGGGGAATGAATGAGACCCAATCATATTGACAGTCAGAGATAAAACACCTTAAATATTGTTCTAGGGACTGATTAGTCCTCTCAGTTTGGCCATTAGTTTCCGGATGGAAGGCAGAGGAGAAGGACAGATCAATCTCCAACTTTTTACAGAAGGCTCTCCAGAACAAAGAAACAAATTGTACCCCTCTGTCAGAAACAATATTGACAGGGACCCCATGGAGACGCAGGATGTGTTTGACAAACAAGGTAGCTAACGTCTTAGCATTGGGTAGTTTTTTGAGGGGCACAAAGTGGCACATCTTACTGAAGCGGTCTACTACAACCCACACCACCGACTTGCCATGAGATGGAGGCAAATTGGTGATAAAATCCATGGAGATATGGGTCCAAGGTCTCTGAGGAATGGGCAAAGAACATAGTAAGCCCGCTGGTCGGGACCTGGGAGTCTTGGACCTAGCACAAACCTCACAAGCGGCGATGTAGGCCTTAACGTCTTTAGGCAACCCAGGCCACCAATAGTTTCTGGCAATGAGGTGCTTGGTACCCAGGGTGCCTGGATGACCAGATAGTGTGGAGTCATGATTTTCCCTAAGTACCCTTAGCCGGAATTGCAGGGGAACAAACAGCTTGTTCTCAGGAAGGTTCCCGGGAGCTGAACCTTGATCAGCAGCAATTTCAGAAACTAAATCAGAATCAATAGAGGAAATGATTATACCTGGAGGCAAAATACAAGCAGGATCTTCCTCCGAAGGAGGGCTGGCCATGAAGCTACGCGACAGTGCATCGGCCTTAATATTTTTAGACCCAGCCCTATAGGTAACCAAAAAGTTGAATCTGGTAAAAAATAATGCCCATCGAGCTTGTCTCGGGTTTAACCTCCGGGCAGATTCTAGGAAAACCAGATACTTGTGGTCGGTAAGTACCATTACCTGGTGCCTAGCCCCCCCCCAGGAAGTGGCGCCACTCTTCAAATGCCCACTTAATGGCTAAAAGTTTGCGGTTGCCAATATCATAGTTACTCTCAGTGGGTGAAAACTTCCTGGAGAAGTAGGCACAGGGACGGAGATGGGTGAGGGACCTGGTACCCTGGGACAAGACAGCCCCCACTCCCACCTCGGACGCGTCAACCTCCACGATAAATGGCTCCATTTGGTTGGGCTGAACCAACACCGGGGCCGAGATAAAGCACTTCTTAAGGACCTCAAAAGCCTGGACAGCCTCAGGAGGCCAGTGGAGGAGATCAGCACCCTTGCGAGTGAGATCCGTAAGAGGCTTAGCGATGACCGAGAAGTTAGCAATAAATCTCCTGTAATAATTAGCAAACCCCAAGAAGCACTGTAACGCCTTCAGGGAGGCAGGTTGGACCCATTCCGCCACAGCCTGGACCTTGGTGGGGTCCATGCGGAATTCATGAGGAGTTGACCCAAAAATCGTATCTCCTGCACCCCAAACACACCTTTTTCCGTCTTCACAAACAGTTTGTTTTCCCTAAGGACCTGGAGCACCTTCCTGACATGCTCAATGTGGGAGGACCTGTCCTTGGAAAACACAAGTATGTCATCAAGGTACACTACAAGAAATACCCCCAGGTAATCTCATAAAATCTCATTTATGAAATTCTGGAAGACCGCGGGAGCATTACACAACCCAAAGGGCATGACGAGGTATTCGAAATGACCTTCGGGCGTGTTAAACGCAGTCTTCCACTCATCCCCCTCTTTGATGCGGATAAGGTTATACGCCCCCCGTAGATCAAACTTAGAGAACCATTGGGCCCCCTGAACCTGATTAAAGAGATCAGGAATCAAATGAAGGGGATACTGGTTCCTTACAGTGACCTTATTCAAGTTACGGTAGTCAATGCATGGCCTAAGACCACCATCCTTCTTCCCTACGAAGAAGAAGCCAGCACCTACCGGAGAAGTAGAGGGGCGAATGTAACCCTTGGCCAGGCATTCCTGGATATACTCTCTCATGGCTTCACGTTCGGGACAAGAGAGATTAAATATCCTACCCTTAGGGAGCTTAGCTCCTGGTACCAAATCGATAGCACAATCGTATACTCTATGAGGAGGTAACACTTCGGAGGCCTCCCTAGAGAAAACATCAGCGAAGTCCTGAACAAACTCAGGTAGCGTGTTCACCTCCTCAGGGGGAGAAATAGAATTAACAGAAAAACATGACGTCAAGCATTCATTACCCCATTTGGTAAGATCCCCAGTATTCCAGTCAAACGTGGGATTATGCAACTGCAACCAGGGAAGGCCTAAAACCAAATCGGACGATAATCCCTGCATCAACAGTACAGAGCACTGCTCCAAATGCATGGAGCCAACAAGGAGTTCAAAAATAGGGGTATGCTGTGTAAAATAACCATTAGCAAGAGGAGTGGAGTCGATACCCACTACCCGGACAGGTTTAGGCAAATCAATCAAAGGCATAGCTAGAGACATAGCAAATTCCACAGACATGATATTAGCAGACGACCCTGAATCCACGAAGGCACTGCCGGTAGCAGACCTACCACCAAAAGAGACCTGAAAGGGAAGCAAGATTTTATTACGTTTCATATTTACGGGAAATACCTGTGCGCCCAAGTGACCTCCCCGATGATCACTTAGGCGCGGAAGTTTTCTGGCTGCTTATTCTTACGCCTAGGACAGGTGTTCACTTGATGCTTGTCATCCCCACAATAGAAGCAGAGACCATTCTTCCTGCGGAACTCTCTACGTTGTTGGGGGGACACGGAGGCCCCGAGTTGCATAGGTACCTCCGAGTTGTCAGTGGAAGAACGAAGCAACGGAACCTCGGGATGCATCATGGGGGAGTCAGAGGAGAAAACACAAAAACTTTCACGTTGTCGTTCCCTGAGACGTCGGTCAAGTCATACCGCTAAAGCCATAACCTGATCTAGGGAGTCAGAAGAGGGATAGCTAACTATCAGGTCTTTCAGGGTGTTCGACAGACCCAACCTAAACTGGCACCTTAAGGCAGGGTCATTCCACCGAGAAGCTACGCACCACTTCCTAAAGTCAGAGCAATACTCCTCAACAGTTCTCTTACACTGACGTAAGGTCACCAGCTGACTCTCGGCGAAGGCAGTCCTGTCAGTCTCGTCAAAAATGAGTCCGAGAGCAGAAAAGAAAAGATCAACGGAGGAAAGTTCAGGGGCATCAGGAGCCAAGGAGAAGGCGCATTCTTGGGGCCCTTCCTGGAGCCGGGACATAATTATACCCACCCGCTGGCTCTCAGAACCTGAGGAGTGGGGCTTGAAGCGAAAATAGAGCCTACAACTCTCCCAAAAGGAGAGAAAAGTCTTCCGGTCCCCTGAGAACCGGTCAGGCAACTTGGGGCGGGGTTCAAGAGGTGAGGTGAGGGGCACTACCATGGTAGCGTCAGGCTGGTTGACCCTCTGAGCCAGGGCCTAGACCTGTAAGGAGAGACCCTGCATTTGCTGAGCCAGGGTCTCAAGGGGGTCCATAGTAGTGTGAGGGACCAGGGTAGACTAGGTATATGGGCTTGTGATTATGTAATGATGGGGGTAAGGAAACAGACAAGTGAGCCCTAATCTACCCGCCACTCTGTCCCTGCCTACATGCAACGACCCGCCCTAGGCGACGGGGTACAACTGGGCGACGGTTACAGTCTGGTAAAGACAGTTCTCAGGAGCAGGAGACTGGAACAAGTCACAATACTCAAGCACTGTTTGGTATTCCATGTGGTCTGAAGTAGGCCCAAACAGGAAACAAGATGGTTCACACGATGCAACATTTGCCATCTTGGTTAAGGGCAAGTTTAAGGGCAAAACAGCAGCCTCCAGTGGTAAGGAGTAAAAGTGCAGCACAATTCTTCAAAGTGTAAAACAGCGGCCACTAGTGGTAATTTTGCAGTACAACAACAGAATCCTGACATTACTCCCTCCTTTCGATAGCGGCCTCAGGACGATGTTTGACTTGGTTTATCTGGATATCTTTGGTGAAATTCCCTAATCAGTCGAGGAGCATTGAGATTGCCTACGGGTTCCCATGAATTATCCTCAGGGCCATATCCTTGCCATTTTATTAGATATTGCAACCGATTTCTGAATATCCTGGAGTCCAGGATGTTTTCAACAGTATACTGTTCTTGTCCATCAACTTCGATAGGATCAGGGGGAGGCAGGTGGCGTCCTGGAAATGGATTTGAAACAACAGGTTTCATTAGGGATACATGGAACACTGGATGTATTCTCATTGGTCTGGGAAGTTTGAGACGAAAAGCCACTGAGTTTACTTGTCCAATAATCTTGAAAGGACCAATAAATTTTTGGCCCAATTTTGCTGAAGGTAAGTGAAGTTTCAGATTCTTGGTGGAAAGCCATACTTCATCTCCCATTTTGAAGGTTGGAGAAGGTCTACGAGATTTATCTGCTGTTTCTTTATATTTCTCCTGGGCAATTGATAATGTAATTTTTAGCATTTCCAGATTCTGTTGAAGTGATTGTATTCTGTCAGTCACTGCAGGAATAAAAGTTTCTCTGGGAAGATTGGGAAGAATACTGGGATGGTAACCCAAATTTGCAAAAAACGGTGTTTGTTTAGTGGAGGCATTCTGAGAATTATTGTAGGAGAACTCCGCCATTGGAAGCAAATCGACCCAGTCATCCTGTAAATGGCAGATGTAGCATCGGAGATACTGTTCTAACGTTTGATTTGTGCGCTCAGTCTGACCATTAGACTGGGGATGAAAAGCAGAAGACAAACTGACGTTTATGTCGAGTGCTGTGCAAAAACTCCGCCAGAATCTTGATGTGAATTGTACTCCGCGATCCGAAACCACTTCATCTGGTATTCCATGAAGACGAAACACATTCTGAATTATAAGATCAGCAGTCTCTTTAGCAGAAGGTAGTCCAGGGCAAGGAATAAAATGGGCTGCTTTAGTGAGCCGATCAACCACTACTAAGATGGAATTCTTCCCTTTGGAGACTGGTAAGTCGACAATAAAGTCCATAGAGATAGATCCCCAAGGGCGAGATGGAATTGGCAGAGGCTGCAATAATCCCATGGGTGAGGTACGAGGAGTTTTGTACATGGCACAGGTGTTGCAAGAAGAAACATATTTCTTCACATCTTTTTGATAATTGGGCCACCAAAAGAAGCGGGAAAGAAATTCTTGTGTTTTCTGAATCCCCTTGTGACCTGCTAGTTTAGAGTCATGCATTAATTTTAGCACATTTAATCTTACAGTTTCTGGAACGTAAATGCAGTGCTTATTAGTCCATACTTGATTTTTGAAAGTTATGGACACTTCATCTGGTGGGTGCAAAAGAATTGGGTCGGTCTCATAGGCTTCCTTTATCTCATCAAGCAAGTCCTTGCTATGGATCACCCCCAGGAAATTGGACTCGGAAAGAATAGTTGTTGGTGGTACTGTCGAGGAGGAGTCATTGGAGATCAACCTAGATAAGGCATCGGCCTTACCATTTCGGGAACCAGGCCTGTAAGAGATCACAAAGTTGAAACGATTTAGAAACAGACTCCACCGGGCTTGGCGGGGAGACAAACATTTGGCAGATCTAACAAATTCAAGGTTACGATGATCAGTTAGAACCACTATTTGTTGAGCTGTGCCTTCTAAATGATGTCTCCATTCTTTGAACGCAGCAATGATGGCTAGGAGTTCCTTGTTCCCCACGTCATAATTCTTTTCAGCAGAAGTCAAACTTCGAGAAAAGTAAGCACAAGGGTGCAGCAAATCTTTCTCTCCAGTTCTCTGTGATAGAATAGCCCCTATTGCACAGTCTGAAGCATCCACTTCAACAATAAACGCTTTTTCAGGGTTAGGATGAACCAGTATAGGGGCTGTTGTGAATTTTGTTTTCAAATTGAAAAAAGCATCTTGTGTCTGAGGAGACCACACAAAAGGTATCCCTTTCTTTGTTAATTGGGTAATTGGTGTAATAATGCCCGAAAAATTCTTGATAAAACGTCTGTAGAAATTAGAAAATCCTACAAATCGTTGGACCTCTTTCACATTTTTTGGAGTTGGCCAGTCTCTAATTGCTTGAATCTTGCTAGAATCCATGTGTAACCCTAGGGGAGAAATGATATAACCCAAGAACTGTATTTCCGTTTGATGGAATTCACATTTCTCCAACTTGATATAGAGTTGATATGCTTTCAGACGTTCCAACACCATTCTCACATGATTCTGATGTTCTTCTGCAGAATTAGAAAAGATTAATATGTCATCCAGATAGATGACTACGAACTGATCTAACAAGTCCTTGAAGATATCATTAATAAAATGCTGAAAGGTTGCAGGAGCATTGCAAAGTCCAAAAGACATGACCAGATATTCATAATGTCCATAACGTGATCTAAACGCTGTTTTCCATTCATCACCTGTTCTAATGCGAACCAAATTATATGCACCTCGAAGATCCAATTTGGTGAATATTTTAGCTTGACGAACTCTATCCAGCAACTCCGGAATCAATGGCAGAGGGTAACGGTTTTTAATTGTGACTTTGTTTAATTCTCTATAGTCAACGCAAGGTCTCAAAGAGCCGTTGTAATGGCAGGAAGGAGGTGAAGGGAAAGTGAGCCCTAATCTACCCACCGCCCTGTCCCTGCCTACTTGCAACGACTCGCCCTAGGCGACGAGGTACAACTGGGCGGCGGTCCCTACGCTGGCTAAGTGCACAGGAAGACAAACAGGGGACACGCAAGGGAAGGGGCAGTAGCCACGGAACGCCACGAGGAAACGGGGCGGCGAACGAACAGTCAGGACCAGGACGAAGTGAGTACACCCGAGCGGGCACGGAGACAGAAGCAAGCCAGGGGCAAAGCAAAGCAGGTCAAGCAGAACTGCAGCAAGGCAGAAGCACGGCAGAAGCAGGCTGGAGCAAGTAGCAGTGGGGCCAGGAATCCAAAAGAATTACAAGCACTGAGGGAGAGCACAGGGCAGGTAATAAAGGGCAGGGGGCGGAGCTAACTCCGACAGACCAGGCCGCGATAGGCTCTCCCACTCCTGAGCCTGCCACCCTGGTTGGTGGGAGATGGTGTCAGTCGAACAGGTCTGGCCTCAGGTGTGGATTGATTAATCCCAGGAGTATAGCTAGATGAAGTACCTGGCAGATCCCTAACAGCCGTCTTTCTTTTTAACAAAAAATATAGGTGCACCTGCTGGCGATGAAGATGGACGAATAAAACCTTTAGCTAAATTTTCATCTATGTATTCTTTAAGAGCCTTCAGTTCCGGCTCTGCTAATGGGTAGATGCATCCAAAAGGTATAGCTGCTCCAGGCAACAGTTCAATCGGACAATCGTAAGGTCGATGTGGAGGAAGTTTATTAGCATTCTCTTTGTCACATATATCATTAAATTCGTCATATAGAGGAGGTAATTTAGGAGATACTTCAAGCTCCCCTTCAATCTTTTCGCGAGATTGTTCTGGTAAAGACTCTGAGGAGGGGACCTCCGATGGAAAAGACACTTCTTTGGTTTCCCAGTCAATTGTAGGGTTCTGAGCCTGCAGCCATGGTAATCCAAAAATAATTGGAAAATGTGGGGATGAAATTAATAGGAAAGATAGAACCTCATGGTGATTAGGTCTCATAATTATCTCCAATGGTTCAGTCTCTTGATCAACAGGACCTGAGTTCAGAGGGGATCCATCTACAGTTTCCATAAGAATGGGTGACAGTCTCTCTTGAAATTTGACACCATGTTTATTAGCAAAAGAAATGTCCATAAAGTTCCCATTTGCTCCAGAGTCCACCATGGCAGAGGCGTATATCCATTGAGAATCAATTCTAAACTTGATGGGAATAAAGCAATGAGTGTCTTTGTGTTCTTTTTTAATATTGGGTGCTGTGCAGGAGACTGAATGAATGAGTGCATGCACTGGTGGCACTTGTTCAGAAGAAACAGATTCTACATCAGAGAAGTCATGATCTGCTACTACCGCCACCATCTTGCGTTGACGACATGGACAATTGATAAGGAAGTGATCAGTTTTACCACAATAGAAGCATTGATTTTCTCGAAACCTTCGTTCTCTTCTGTCGGCACTTTCACGCTTTTGTATACTGTCAATTTGCATAGGTTCAGCTTGGTGTTCTTGGTAATTCTTTGTTTCAGAGTCTCTAGGAGTGGGAGCTGAAGCAGACGAGTAATAGTTATTATTACGGGACCAGGTAGAACCCCATTTTTCTTGTCGACGCTCTGACAGCCGAGTGTCTATTCGAATACAATGGTGTACAAAATCATCAAACTCTGTGGGAGCTTCCGCCCGTGCTAACTCGTCCTTAAGTGCACTAGATAGTCCTTTTTTAAAGAATGTTAATTTTGCAGCATTATTCCACTCAGTATCCATCACCCACTGTCTGAAATCTGTGGCATATTCGGCAACAGAGCGTCTGCCCTGACGTAGAGCCATCAACGCTGCTTCTGCTGTAGTACACCGGTTAGGATCATCAAATACTTGGCTCATGGCTGCTAGGAAGGCATCCAAGTCATCAAGCCGAGCATCGTTGGTTTCAATAAGAGGGCTTGCCCAGGCTACAGCCTTGTGTGTCAGAAGCATAATAATACACAGCACCTTTGAATTATCAGTAGGGAAGTGAGCAGGATGTGCACCAAAATATAACTTGCATTGGTTTATAAATCCACGGTATTTGTCACGATCCCCACCAAACCTGAATGGTGGAAGCGGCAGGGTAGATGAAGAGGCTGGGGTCACAACTCGATTCTGAAGTTCCCGGATCAGCTCTGCTTGCTGAGCCACCATGCCTTGTAAACCCTGTGTAGCTTGTCCATAAACTTGAACATCATGGGTTGTTTGATTTTCAAACGCCAAATATTTAGTCTTTAAAGTTTGCATGTCAGCAAAGATGTTAGTAAGCAAACAGTTCATATTGTTCACACGAACCTCCAAACTTGCTTCTCTGGCGGATTCCATGGAAATGGCTTGAGTATCCTGTTACGATACTGGCGAACACTGCTGGAATCCTATGGTCAGAAGTAGCGAGCGGAGCACAGTGCAGAACCCGGTGAGACGTCCCCAGGAACAGTGCTTGGATGGTGGAACACGAGTAGTAGTAAATAGCAAGGAAGTAGGAACAGTCTGGTAAAGACAGTTCTCA
The DNA here is from genome assembly GCF_050947455.1 of Rhinoderma darwinii. Taxonomy (NCBI): domain Eukaryota; kingdom Metazoa; phylum Chordata; class Amphibia; order Anura; family Rhinodermatidae; genus Rhinoderma; species Rhinoderma darwinii. The sequence continues at coordinate 89,431,463 of NC_134697.1, read as the reverse complement.
GGAGCAGGAGACTGGAACAAGTCACAATACTCAAGCACTGTTTGGTATTCCATGTGGTCTGAAGTAGGCCCAAACAGGAAACAAGATGGTTCACACGATGCAACATTTGCCATCTTGGTTAAGGGCAAGTTTAAGGGCAAAACAGCAGCCTCCAGTGGTAAGGAGTAAAAGTGCAGCACAATTCTTCAAAGTGTAAAACAGCGGCCACTAGTGGTAATTTTGCAGTACAACAACAGAATCCTGACAGACGGTCCCTACGCTCA
>NC_134697.1:88808700-88816200 GCF_050947455.1 Rhinoderma darwinii | reverse complement strand
TATCACCCCCTCTATAATGTAATATCACCCCCTCTATAATGTAATATCACCCCCTCTATAATGTAATATCACCCCCTCTATAATGTAATATCTCCTCCTCTATAATGTAATATCACCTCCTGTATAATGTAATATCACCCCTCTATAATGTAATATCACCTCCTCTATAATGTAATATCGCCCCCTCTATAATGTAATATCGCCTCCTCTATAATGTAATATCACCTCCTCTATAATGTAATATCGCCTCCTCTATAATGTAATATCACCTCCTCTATAATGTAATATCACCTCCTCTATAATGTAATATCACCTCCTCTATAATGTAATATCACCTCCTCTATAATGTAATATCACCTCCTCTATAATGTAATATCGCCTCCTCTATAATGTAATATCGCCTCCTCTATAATGTAATATCGCCTCCTCTATAATGTAATATCGCCCCCTCTATAATGTAATATCGCCCCCTCTATAATGTAATATCGCCCCCTCTATAATGTAATATCGCCCCCTCTATAATGTAATATCACCTCCTCTATAATGTAATATCGCCTCCTCTATAATGTAATATCGCCTCCTCTATAATGTAATATCGCCTCCTCTATAATGTAATATCACCTCCTCTGTAATATCACCCCCTCTATAATATCACCTCCTCTATATTGTAATATCACCTCCTCTATAATGTAATATCACCTCCTCTATAATGTAATATCACCTCCTCTATAATGTAATATCGCCCCCTCTATAATGTAATATCACCCGCTCTATAATGTAATATCACCTCCTCTATAATGTAATATCACCTCCTCTATAATGTAATATCACCCTCTCTATAACGTAATATCGCCTCCTCTATAACGTAATATCGCCTCCTCTATAATGTAATATCGCCTCCTCTATAATGTAATATCGCCTCCTCTATAATGTAATATCGCCTCCTCTATAATGTAATATCGCCTCCTCTATAATGTAATATCGCCCCCTCTATAATGTAATATCGCCCCCTCTATAATGTAATATCGCCCCCTCTATAATGTAATATCGCCCCCTCTATAATGTAATATCACCCCCTCTATAATGTAATATCACCCCCTCTATAATGTAATATCACCCCCTCTATAATGTAATATCACCTCCTCTATAATGTAATATCACCTCCTCTATAATGTAATATCACCCCCTCCTCTATAATGTAATATCACCCCCTCCTCTATAATGTAATATCACCTCCTCTATAATGTCATATCACCTCCTCTATAATGTAATATCACCCCTCTATAATGTAATATCCCCCCCTCTATAAATGTAATATCACCTCCTCTATAATGTATTATCACCCCCTCTATAATGTAATATCACCTCCTCTATAATGTAATATCACCTCCTCTATAATGTAATATCACCCCCTCTATAATGTAATATCACCCCCTCTATAATGTAATATCACCTCCTCTATAATGTAATATCACCTCCTCTATAATGTAATATCACCTCCTGTATAATGTAATATCACCCCTCTATAATGTAATATCACCTCCTCTATAATGTAATATCACCTCCTCTATAATGTAATATCACCTCCTCTATAATGTAATATCACCTCCTCTATAATATCACCTCCTCTATTATATCACCTCCTCTATTATATCACCTCCTCTATAATGTAATATCACCTCCTCTATAATGTAATATCACCTCCTCTATAATGTAATATCACCTCCTCTATAATGTAATATCACCCCCTCTATAATGTAATATCACTCCTCTATAATGTATTATCACCCCCTCTATAATGTAATATCACCTCCTCTATAACGTAATATCACCTCCTCTATAACGTAATATCACCTCCTCTATAATGTAATATCACCCCCTCTATAATGTAATATCACTCCTCTATAATGTATTATCACCCCCTCTATAATGTAATATCACCTCCTCTATAATGTAATATCGCCTCCTCTATAATGTAATATCAACCCCTCTATAAATGTAATATCACCTCCTCTATAACGTAATATCACCTCCTCTATAATGTAATATCACCTCCTCTATAACGTAATATCACCTCCTCTATAACGTAATATCACCGCCTCTATAACGTAATATCACCTCCTCTATAATGTAATATCACCTCCTCTATAATGTAATATCACCCCCTCTATAATATCACCTCCTCTATAATGTAATATCACCCACTCTATAATGTAATATCACCTCCTCTATAATGTAATATCACCTCCTCTATAATGTAATATCACCTCCTCTATAATGTAATATCACCCCTCTATAATATCACCTCCTCTATAATGTAATATCACCTCCTCTATAATGTAATATCACCTCCTCTATAATGTAATATCACCTCCTCTATAATGTAATATCACCTCCTCTATAATGTAATATCACCTCCTCTATAATGTAATATCACTCCTCTATAATGTATTATCACCCCCTCTATAATGTAATATCACCTCCTCTATAATGTAATATCGCCCCCTCTATAATGTAATATCACCTCCTCTATAATGTAATATCGCCTCTATAATGTAATATCGCCTCCTCTATAATGTAATATCACCCCCTCTATAATATCACCTCCTCTATAATGTAATATCACCTCCTCTATAATGTAATATCACCTCCTCTATAATATCACCTCCTCTATAATGTAATATCACCCCCTCCTCTATAATGTAATATCACCCCCTCCGCTATAATGTAATATCACCTCCTCTATAATTTAATATCGCCCCCTCTATAATGTAATATCACCCGCTCTATAATGTAATATCGCCTCCTCTATAATGTAATATCACCCCCTCTATAATGTAATATCACCTCCTCTATAATGTAATATCACCTCCTCTATAATGTAATATCACCTCCTCTATAATGTAATATCACCTCCTCTATAACGTAATATCACCTCCTCTATAATGTAATATCACCTCCTCTATAATGTAATATCACCCCCTCTATAATGTAATATCACCTCCTCTATAATATCACCTCCTCTATAATATCACCTCCTCTATAATGTAATATCACCTCCTCTATAATGTAATATCACCTCCTCTATAATGTAATATCACCTCCTCTATAATGTAATATCACCTCCTCTATAATGTAATATCACCTCCTCTATAATGTAATATCACCCCCTCTATAATGTAATATCACCTCCTCTATAATGTAATATCACCCCCTCTATAATGTAATATCAACTCCTCTATAATGTAATATCACCCCCTCTATAATGTAATATCACCCCCTCTATAATGTAATATCACCCCCTCTATAATGTAATATCACCTCCTCTATAATGTAATATCACCCCCTCTATAATATCACCTCCTCTATAATGTAATATCACCTCCTCTATAATGTAATATCACCTCCTCTATAATGTAATATCACCTCCTCTATAATGTAATATCACCTCCTCTATAATGTAATATCACCCCCTCTATAATGTAATATCACCCCCTCTATAATGTAATATCACCTCCTCTATAATGTAATATCACCCCCTCTATAATGTAATATCACCCCCTCTATAATGTAATATCACCCCCTCTATAATGTAATATCACCTCCTCTATAATGTAATATCACCTCCTCTATAATGTAATATCGCCCCCTCTATAATGTAATATCTCCTCCTCTATAATGTAATATCACCTCCTCTATAATGTAATATCACCTCCTCTATAATGTAATATCACCTCCTCTATAATGTAATATCACCTCCTCTATAATGTAATATCGCCCCCTCTATAATGTAATATCGCCCCCTCTATAATGTAATATCACCTCCTCTATAATGTAATATCACCCCCTCTATAATGTAATATCACCTCCTCTATAATGTAATATCACCCCCTCTATAATATAATATCACCCCCTCTATAATGTAATATCGCCTCCTCTATAATGTAATATCGCCTCCTCTATAATGTAATATCACCCGCTCTATAATGTAATATCACCTCCTCTATAATGTAATATCACCTCCTCTATAATGTAATATCACCTCCTCTATAATGTAATATCACCTCCTCTATAATGTAATATCACCTCCTCTATAATGTAATATCACCTCCTCTATAATGTAATATCACCTCCTCTATAATGTAATATCACCTCCTCTATAATGTAATATCACCCCCTCTATAATGTAATATCACCTCCTCTATAATATCACCTCCTCTATAATGTAATATCACCTCCTCTATAATGTAATATCACCCCCTCTATAATGTAATATCACCTCCTCTATAATATCACCTCCTCTATAATATCACCTCCTCTATAATGTAATATCACCTCCTCTATAATGTAATATCACCTCCTCTATAATGTAATATCACCCCCTCTATAATGTAATATCACCTCCTCTATAATGTAATATCACCCCCTCTATAATGTAATATCAACTCCTCTATAATGTAATATCAACTCCTCTATAATGTAATATCACCCCCTCTATAATGTAATATCACCCCCTCTATAATGTAATATCACCTCCTCTATAATGTAATATCACCCCCTCTATAATATCACCTCCTCTATAATGTAATATCACCTCCTCTATAATGTAATATCACCCCCTCTATAATGTAATATCACCTCCTCTATAATGTAATATCACCTCCTCTATAATGTAATATCACCCCCTCTATAATGTAATATCACCCCCTCTATAATGTAATATCACCTCCTCTATAATGTAATATCACCCCCTCTATAATGTAATATCACCCCCTCTATAATGTAATATCACCCCCTCTATAATGTAATATCGCCTCCTCTATAATGTAATATCGCCTCCTCTATAATGTAATATCGCCCCCTCTATAATGTAATATCTCCTCCTCTATAATGTAATATCACCTCCTGTATAATGTAATATCACCTCCTCTATAATGTAACATCACCCCCTCCTCTATAATTTAACATCGCCTCCTCTATAATGTAATATCGCCCCCTCTATAATGTAATATCACCCGCTCTATAATGTAATATCACCTCCTCTATAATGTAATATCACCTCCTCTATAACGTAATATCACCTCCTCTATAACGTAATATCGCCCCCTCTATAATGTAATATCGCCTCCTCTATAATGTAATATCGCCTCCTCTATAATGTAATATCGCCTCCTCTATAATGTAATATCGCCTCCTCTATAATGTAATATCGCCTCCTCTATAATGTAATATCGCCCCCTCTATAATGTAATATCACCCCCTCTATAATGTAATATCACCCCCTCTATAATGTAATATCACCCCCTCTATAATGTAATATCACCCCCTCTATAATGTAATATCACCCCCTCTATAATGTAATATCACCCCCTCTATAATGTAATATCACCCCCTCTATAATGTAATATCACCCCCTCTATAATGTAATATCACCCCCTCTATAATGTAATATCACCCCCTCCTCTATAATGTAATATCACCCCCTCCTCTATAATGTAATATCACCCCCTCCTCAATGTAATATCACCTCCTCTATAATGTAATATCACCTCCTCTATAATGTCATATCACCTCCTCTATAATGTAATATCACCCCTCTATAATGTAATATCCCCCCCTCTATAAATGTAATATCACCTCCTCTATAATGTATTATCACCCCCTCTATAATGTAATATCACCTCCTCTATAATGTAATATCACCCCCTCTATAATGTAATATCACCCCCTCTATAATGTAATATCACCTCCTCTATAATGTAATATCACCTCCTCTATGTAATATCACCTCCTGTATAATGTAATATCACCCCTCTATAATGTAATATCACCTCCTCTATAATGTAATATCACCTCCTCTATAATGTAATATCACCTCCTCTATAATGTAATATCACCTCCTCTATAATATCACCTCCTCTATAATGTAATATCACCTCCTCTATAATGTAATATCACCTCCTCTATAATGTAATATCACCTCCTCTATAATGTCATATCACCTCCTCTATAATGTAATATCACCCCTCTATAATGTAATATCCCCCCCTCTATAAATGTAATATCACCTCCTCTATAATGTATTATCACCCCCTCTATAATGTAATATCACCTCCTCTATAATGTAATATCACCCCCTCTATAATGTAATATCACCCCCTCTATAATGTAATATCACCTCCTCTATAATGTAATATCACCTCCTCTATGTAATATCACCTCCTGTATAATGTAATATCACCCCTCTATAATGTAATATCACCTCCTCTATAATGTAATATCACCTCCTCTATAATGTAATATCACCTCCTCTATAATGTAATATCACCTCCTCTATAATATCACCTCCTCTATAATGTAATATCACCTCCTCTATAATGTAATATCACCTCCTCTATAATGTAATATCACCTCCTCTATAATGTAATATCACCCCCTCTATAATGTAATATCACTCCTCTATAATGTATTATCACCCCCTCTATAATGTAATATCACCTCCTCTATAACGTAATATCACCTCCTCTATAACGTAATATCACCTCCTCTATAACGTAATATCACCCCCTCTATAATGTAATATCACTCCTCTATAATGTATTATCACCCCCTCTATAATGTAATATCACCTCCTCTATAATGTAATATCGCCTCCTCTATAATGTAATATCAACCCCTCTATAAATGTAATATCACCTCCTCTATAACGTAATATCACCTCCTCTATAACGTAATATCACCTCCTCTATAACGTAATATCACCTCCTCTATAACGTAATATCACCGCCTCTATAATGTAATATCACCTCCTCTATAATGTAATATCACCCCCTCTATAATGTAATATCACCTCCTCTATAATGTAATATCACCCCCTCTATAATATCACCTCCTCTATAATGTAATATCACCCACTCTATAATGTAATATCACCTCCTCTATAATATCACCTCCTCTATAATGTAATATCACCTCCTCTATAATATCACCTCCTCTATTATATCACCTCCTCTATAATGTAATATCACCTCCTCTATAATGTAATATCACCTCCTCTATAATGTAATATCACCCCCTCTATAATGTAATATCACTCCTCTATAATGTATTATCACCCCCTCTATAATGTAATATCACCTCCTCTATAACGTAATATCACCTCCTCTATAACGTAATATCACCTCCCTATAACGTAATATCACCTCCTCTATAATGTAATATCACCTCCTCTATAATGTAATATCAACCCCTCTATAACGTAATATCACCTCCTCTATAATGTAATATCACCTCCTCTATAATGTAATATCACCTCCTCTATAACGTAATATCACCTCCTCTATAATGTAATATCACCTCCTCTATAATGTAATATCACCCCCTCTATAATGTAATATCACCTCCTCTATAATATCACCTCCTCTATAATATCACCTCCTCTATAAGTAATTTCACCTCCTCTATAATGTAATTTCACCTCCTCTATAACGTAATATCACC